>NC_064812.1:80146851-80375560 GCF_023721935.1 Panthera uncia
TGGGTTCATGCATGTTTTAGCATGTATCAGTACTTTATGTCTTTTTTAAGACTAAATAGTATTTGATTATTTAAAAAATCCATTTATCAGTTGGTGAACACTTGTTTATATTTTTTGCTCTTATGAATAATGCTGCCATAAATATTTCTGTACAAGTTTTCGTACAAGCATATATTTTTCATTTTCTTTTTTACATATCCAGGAATAGAATTCTGGGTCATATGTAACACTGTGTTTAATTTTTTGAGGAATTGCCAAACTGTTTTCCAAAGTGTCTGCATTATTTCACATTCCCATCAGCAATGTACAAATGTTACTATAGGATTTTTATAGATCGTTTTTATAATTAATGATTGCTATGATTTAAAAATAAAAATTATGATTTTAAATAATTGTATATATTTTTGTTCTATTAATTTAGTAAATTGCATTGATTTGTTTTCTAAAGTAAACTATTCATTCATGGCATAAATCATACCGATTATTATTCTTTTTCCATGTTGCTTATTGGTTGGGGGACCTGGGCACTTGGGTGGCTCAGTTGGTTGAGTGTCAGACTTGGGCTCAGGTCATGATTTCATGGTTAGGGAGTTCGAGTTCACATTGGGCTCTCTGCTGTCGGCACAGAACCTGATTCAGATCCTCTGTCCCCCATTCTCTCTGCCTCTCCCCCACTAGTTCTCTCTCTCTCTCTCTCTCTCTCTCTCCCAAAATAAATAAACTTAACATAAATAATTACTCTTTTCAAAGAACCAACTTTTTCCTTGTTGATTTTTTCAATGATGATGATACTATTACATTAATTTCTGCATGTATCATATTGTCTTCTATTTACTTTTTTCTTTTCTTTAGTTTTGACTTGTAGTTCATTTTACACCTTGTGATGATAGATTGTTAGGTGTTTACCACACTTCTATTTTTTTATGTAACTAATGTAAGGCTATAAATTTCCTTTTAAATAGCTCATTAGCTGTATCACCCAGATTTTAACATTTGTATTATCGATATTACTCACCTTTAATTTCCACCATGAGATATTCTTTGAACAATGGATTTTGAAAATTTATTTGCTTAATTTGTAGGTAATTGGTATTTCTACTTATCATGTTTGTTACTGATTTCTAGTTTAATTTCACTGTGCTCAGGGAACGTAATCTGAATGACTTCAATTCTTTGAAATAAATTGATGCTTACACAATGGACATACATATGGTTAGTTTTAGTTAATGTTCTATGTGCACTTGAAAAACATTGAATTCTGCTATTACTGGGTACAGTGTCCAATGTATTTAAGGTTCTTAACAGCTTCTAAGTTCAGCACATGTCTCAGGGAGGTAAAAGACATGTGTTTGAGGCCTTATAAATCTTCACTTTATTTATACCAGCTGCATGAGGCTCCAAGAAACTACGACCCTCTGTCCAGTCCTAGCCCAGATGCCCACCTCCAGCTGGGTCAAGACAGCAAATGCACCTAGAACAAAAGCAGGTTCCCATTTTTATCTCACTTCTGAAAAGTTTTCTCTGCTCTGAATTTTACTCCCTTCAAACTTTGTTATTTCTGTAGCTCTCTGATGCCTCTCCTATATGATTTTGGAAATAACCCAACTTTTGTATTTGTTCTAGAAGAAACTTTGGCCACTGTTAATTACCTACTTCCCTAAAAATAATAGTGTCTCCACAGTGCCTTAGTTGTAGAAAGCCTACATTACTATTAAGGAAGTAACAACACAAGCAGCTATGCTTTAAGAGGAAATATTTACAGCCATATATATTTTTACACCAAGTCCACATATATACATATGGGGATAAAGAAGCTATGAGCAGGGGCACCTGAGCGGCTCAGTAGGTTGGGTGCCTGACTCTTGGTTTCGACTCAGGTCATAATTGTGCAGTTTGTGAGATCGAGCCCCGTGTGGGCCTCTGTGCTGACAGCGTGGAGCCTGCCTGGAATTCTGTGTGGGTCTCTCTCTCTGCCCCTCCTGCCTCAAAATAAATAAATAAACTAAAAAAAAAAAAAAAAAAAGAAGCTAGCCCACATTTGACTCGTATTGTCTCTGCCACTCTGTGCCCACTGATACCAGTGGTTTGAAACACTGACTGAATGTAACTCAGTAACATTTAATACCTACACCTACACTCCTATACTTGATCCAAGTACAAGCTCCACAGAGCGGAAGAGGCATAACGTTACGCGAGTCAAAAATGTGGGAAGAGAAAAATTTTGTTTAATTGGAAGCCCCATGTTATTCAGCTGTGTCTTATTATCCATTAACTCTATTCCTCTGCTGAATAAACTCCACAGATCGCTTTAGGTTTTCAGCAAAAGCAAAATGAGGGACTTGATTGCCCAATATGCTCTCTCCTTTTAAAACCACAGAGAACACGTGTTTATTTCCTAGCACTATTTGTAAAAGCAGATTGTAGTGTTCCCTGGGAAGTTGATCAGCTACACAGAGGGGTTCAATACTTCTGTATGGGAAATGGCAAAAGGAATTAAAGATGTTTAAGGTGGATATGTGATTTAATCAGAATTAAAACCATAAATAGTTCAAAAGCTGCACATGAAAGTATGATGAGATGTGATTTATATTTTTCAAAGTCAATCTAGGACAAGGAGTAAATCAGGCATGGAGTCAGCTTTCCTATTATCACAGACTTTTAAAATATAATTAGATCTGTCTGGATATGGATTAACTAAGTACAATGGAGAATATATCATAATAATCAAGACTCGGGGCGGGGGATACACATTGCATTAAGGGAACGGATGTTTTAAAAAACAATCCTATTTATAACTGTTGTTGGAAAATGAAGGGAAGAAGTATTCCTGTAGGAAAAAATAAATAAATCTAAGTTTGAACTGATGAATGAAAAATGAAAAATAGACAACTAAATCTTATTTTTTTAATTTATGAAAAAAATGTAAAAATTCTATTGAGTTTTAAAACTCACAGTTTGTGAGTTCTAGCCCCATGTTGGGCTCCACGCTGACAGTGCTGGGCCTGCTTGGGATTCTCTCTCTCTCTCTCTCTCTCTCTGCCCCTCCCATGTGCTCTTGAGCTCTCAAAATAAATAAACTTAAAAAATTAAAAAATAAAATTAAAATTAAAAAATTTAAAAAAATAAAAATAAATGAAAATCCTATCGAAGGGACAAGATTGAGGGCAGATATCAATAACAGGTATGAGGTCTCTATGAAACCATGAAGCAGATTATAGTTTAATAAAATTTAATCAGATACTTATAGCGAAATAATTCATCTTTCAGAAAAGCTGGAGAATGAGTCCTAGCTAATGGAAAATTAAGTTCACCAAACAGTGCTATATGTAACATGGAGGTTTGACCAAATTTAAAGGCTTTATTTATTTATTTTTTTTAAGGAACTACAAAACTCCTGCTGGGAGTACAAATTGATAGAGCTTTCCTGAAAAGCAACGTGGTAGTACACATGAAAGACTTTACAATATTCATAACTTCTGACCCAGCACTTTTACTCTTAGAAATTTATTCATGGTTGAAAAGTATGCCAAATATACGTAAAATCACATTTGTTAAAGCTTTGCTTAGAAAGTGAAATACTGGGTAAGTTCCAACTTCCAACAGCAAGGAATTGTTCCAAAATTTTCATATTCAATAGCATATATTAGTGTCAAAAAAGTACAAAAATATTTATTTGTTGACATTATTTATGTAAATTTATATAAACTATGAATAGGAGATATGATCATATTTGGTACAACATGAAAAAGGAAACAGTATGGAGAAGATCATTTCCTTTTAGTAAAAATAAGTTTCTCTTTATATATATTTTTATGTATCTGAATGGTTAAATCTAGAAGGATTTATATTAAAACATTAAAATAGTACCACTTATTTTCTTCTCTCTCTGTTTTTAATTGAAAATTTGGTATGGTTCCATTTTCTTTCTTAAACTACCAAGTATTGTTTTTCGGTGCTATTTCATCCTTAATTTATATTTTCTAATGTGTAGTTAACATGGGTTATATGATTAATAATATAATAATTAATAATTATATTAATATATAATTAATAATAAAATATTATTTAAAAAGAATAAATTTCTACTGTAAAACTGTTGCCTTAACTATTTTGCTAAGGTTTCTGTGAGAAACACCATAGACTGGGGGCCTTAAACAATAGAAACTGTATTTTATCACAATTCTGGAATTCCAAGATCAAGGTGCCAGAAGGTAGACTCCTCTGAGATTTCTGCCCCTGGCTTGTAAATGGCCTCCTTCTCTCTGGGCCTTCAGATTGCCTTTTCTCTGTGTGCAGCCTTATTCAGTGTCTCTCTGTCTGGTCTAACCTCTTATAAGAACACTAATCAGATCGAGTTAGGACACCCTAAGAATTTTCTTTTTAGCTCAATTACCTTTTTAAAGGCCCTGTCTCCAATACAGTCACTTTCAAAGGTACTGGCAGTTAAGGCATCAGCCTATAAATTTTAAGCAGATATAATTTGGCCCATAACTACCTTGAGTGTAATAATATTCATTTACATGTTTAACATAAGAATTATGAACATTCATTCCCTTTAGAGTACACTGAGACATAAATTAGTCTGAATCTGTACTCAATCAAGTATACACCAAGGAAATGTATTCTTAGAATATATTCTGGTGGCCAAATTTTTAGTTTTTATCCAAAAGCAGCAACCATGCAGAAGACTGGGGGTGGGGTTCTTATTTAAACCCTCCCCTCTTTCAAATACAAAGAGGCAAAAAATTTGCTTCTGGCTATCCCTATAACTTACACTATCTTTCTTTTAACAATACCATAACAAAAGAAATGCAGGCATTATACTTTAAAATAGGACGTAGAATTAAAAATCTGATTTTGCAAGATTTTTTCTGTATATGTTTTATTGCTATGTTTTCATTCATACAAGCCAACCTCTTTCTTTAACTGCTTGTTAGCACTATTTTCACAGGTCATCAACTTGGTCAGGTTTAAAAATTACCACGCTACATAAACATGGAGTTATAGAGATTGGCTGAATATTTTCTATGCTGCATATCTCATGATAGGGACTACAGGGGGTGCAAAAGTTTACTTTTATATCCTAGCCCTAGTAACTTTATCAAAACCCCAACTATACTCACACTGACTTGTTCCAGGGGGCATGGATATTGACTTAGTAAGAGAAACATCACTAGTTTTCACAAACGATGGAAGGTCCATTTGAAAAGAGTACTGGTCACAGACAAAGTGAGCTGGAGGGCTCACCTAGTATCCTGTGAGTGTCCCCAGTGTATCAGGCATGATACTGACTCACTCCCAAAGAAAATGGTTTCTGTTCTCCAGTCATGAGAAACAAGGATTCCTGGAAAATTGTATAAAGGGGAAATTTTTGCCAAAGTAAAAGAAACACATGATAAACTTTTAAAAACAAACATTTTGTTTTCTCTAAAACCACAAAAAGTTCTAATAGGTGTACACAAAATTTCCAAATCAACTAAATTCTAAAAAGAATACTGCAAAACTTTGGAAGTGCAAATGTCATTTTGAATTAGTATTTTCATTTCCCTTAAGGTGTTTATTCAGAAGTGGAATTGCTGGCTCGAGCAACACTTCAAATTTTTTGAGGAGCCTCCATACTCTTGTCCACAGTTGCTGTACCAACAGACATTGTCACCAACGGTGCAATTACCTGATGGTTAGTGATGTTGAGTGTCTTTTCATGTAGCTGTGAGCCATTTGTATGACTTCTTTGGGAAAATGTCTATTCAGATCCTCTGCCCATTTTTTAAAAACCTTTGAAAGTTTATTTATTTTGAGAGAGAGAGAGAGCGCACAAGCAGGGGAGGAACAGAGAGAAAGGGAGAGAAAATCCTGCGTGGTTGGTGCAGAGCCCCCTGAGAGGCTCAAACTCACAAAGCTTGAGATCATGACCTGAGTCGAAATCAAGAATCAGATGCTTAACCAACTGAGCCACCCTGGCACCCCTCCTCTGCCAATTTTTAAATCAAATTGTTTGTCTTTTTCGCTATTAAATTGCATGAATTCATTATATATTTTGGATATTAACTCCTTATGTTACTGTTTCTTTTTCTTTATTTCTTTCTTTCTTTCTTTCTTTCTTTTCTTTCTTTTATGGTTTTCTTTGCTATGCAGAAGCTTTTCAGTTTGGTGTACTCCCACTTATTTAGTTTTGCTTTTGTTGCCTTTGCTTTTGGTGTCAAATCCAAAATCTCATTGCTAAGACCAATGTTAAGGAATGTACCACTTACGTTTTCTTCCAGGAGTTTTATGGTTTCAAGTCTTCTGTTAAAGTCTTTCATCCATTTTGAGTTGAATTTTGTGTATTATGTAAGGTAAGAGCACTGTTTCATTCTTGTGCATCTGGTTGTCCAGTTTTCCTAACACCATTTATTAAAAATACTGACCTTTCCCCATTGTATATTCTTGGTTCCTTTATCATAGATTATTTCGGGGCTCTCTATTCTGTTCCATTGATCTATGTGTCTGTTTTTATGCCAGTACCATACCATTTTGATTTCTATAGCTTTGTAATATGGCTTAAAACAAGGGAATGTGACATCTTCAGGTTTGTTCTCTCTCAAGATTGCTTTGACTACCTTTGGGGTCTTTGGTGGTCCCTTACAAATTTTAGGATTCTTTGTTCTATTTCTGTGAAAAATATCAGTGAAATTTTAATAGGGACTGCATTGAATCTGTAGATTGCTTTGAGTAGCATGGACATTTTAACAATATTCATTCTTCCAACCCATAAGCACAGAATATCTCCCCATTTATTTGTGTCTTCTCCAATTTCTTTCATCAGCGTCTTCTAGCTTTTACTGTACAGTTCTTTCACCCCTCTGGTTAAATTTATTCCTAGATACTTTATTCTTTTGATGCAATTGTACATGGGATTGTTTTATTAGTTTCTCTGATAGTCCATTATTAGTAAATAGAAATGCAACTAAATTTTTTGTATTAATTTTGTGACTCAAAACTTGTAAACTTAAACTATAAATTTGGTTGTTGGTTCTTACAGGTCTTTGGTGGAGTCTTTAGGTTTTATCATATATAATATCATGTCCTCGGCAAACAAAGACAGTTTCATTTCTTTATGATTTGGACGACTTTTATTTCATTTTATTATGTAATTGCTCTGGCTGGGATGTCCAATATCATGCTGAATAAAATTGGTGAGGGAGAGCTTCCTTGTCTTATTCCTGACCTTAGAGGAAAAGCTTTCAGCTTTTCACCACTGAGTATGGTGTTAATTGTGGGCTTGTCATAGAAGGCATTTATTATGTTGAGGTACATTCCCTCCTATACTCACTTTGTTGAGAGTTTTAATCATGAGTAGATATTGAATCTTGCCAAATGCTTTTTCTGCATCTATTAAAATGATCATATCATTATAACCCTTCAATTTGTTAAATTGATATATCCTACTGATTGATTTGCAGATATGAAACATTCCTGCATCCCTGGAATAAATATCCCTTGATCATTTCAATGTATCATTTACTTCAGTTTGCTAATAATTTCTTGAGGATTTTTTCATCCATGTCCATCAGGAATATTGGTCTTTTCTTAATTTTCTTTCTTGTGGTGTCTTTGTCTGGTTTTGGTATCAGGGTAATTCTGGCCTTGTAAAATGTTTTGAAGTGTTCCCTCTTCTAATGTTTTTGAAAAAGCTTGTCAAGGATTGGTACTAATTTCTCTTAAATGTTTGGTAGAATTCACAACTGAAGCTATCTGGTCCTGGACTTTTGCTTGTTGGGAAATTTTTAATTAAAGATTCAATCTCCTTACTAGTAATTGGTCTGTTCAAATTTTCTAATTCTTCATGATTGAGTCTCATCAAGTTGTATGCTTCTAGAAAGTTATCCATTTCTTCTAGGTTGTCCAATTTGTTGGCACATAATTATTCATGGAAGTTTCTTATGACTCTTTGTATTTCTGTCATATTAGTTGTAATGTCTCCTCTTTCATTTCTGATTTTATTTGAGTCATCACTGCCTTTTTGTTGGTGATTTTAGCTGAAAGTTTCTCAATTCTGTTATCTTTTCAGAAAAACAGCTCTTAATTTCATTGACCTTTTCCATTGTCTTTTTAGTATTTTATTTATTTCCACTCTGATCTTTGTTATTTCCTTCCTGTTTTGTTTGTTATTTTTCTAGTTCCTTGAAGAGCTAGGTTGTTTATTTAAGGTCTTTTATTTCTTAATGCAGGCATGTATTGTATGAACTTCCATCTTATAATTGTGTTTGCTGCATCCCACACATTTTTGTGTATTATATTTCCATTTTCATATGCCTGGAGATGTTTTCTGACTTCTGTTTTGAATTTTCCTGTGACCTGTTGAGTAGCATGCTGGATATGCTCCACATATCCATGGGTTTTTTAGTTTTCTTATAATTGATTTCTAGTTTCAGCTATGTAGTCAGAAAAGATGCTTGACATAACTTCAATCATCTTAAATGTATTAAGTTTCATCTTGTGGCATAATATGTGATCTGTCCTGGACAATAACCCATGGGCATCTGAGAAGAATGTGTGTTCTGTTGCTTTTGGATTGAATGTTCTGTATATGTCTATCAAAACTATTTGGTCTCATGTGGTGTTTAAGGTCAATGTTTCCTATCTATTGATGAGAGTGGGGTATTAAAGTCTTCTATTATTTTTTATATTGCTGTCTATTTCTCCCTTTAGATCTGTTAATACTTGTTTTATATATTTAAGTGTTGCTATGTTGTGTTCATAAATCTTTTCAAATGTTATGTCTTCTTGTTGGACTGACCCCTTTATAATTATATAATGTTCTTTTTGTCTCTTATTAAAATCTTATTCTTAAATTCTATTTTGTCTGATATAAGCATAGATACCACAGTCATCTTCGGTTTCCACTTGCATGGAATATCTTTTTCCATTCCCTCACTTTTGGTCTGTTTGTGTTCTTATAGTCTGAAGTAAATATCTTATAGCAGCATATAGCTGGCTTTTGTTTTTTCTTCCATTAAGCCATTCTGTAACTTGATTGCAGAATTTAGTCCATTTATATTTAAAGTAATTATTGACGGGTATGGATTTATTTCCATTTGTCATAGTTTTCTGGCTATTTGTAGTTCCTTCATTCTTTTCTTCTTCCCTTGCTCTCTTCCTTTATGACTTGGTGAGTTTGTAAAATCATATGCTTAGATTTTTTTATCTTTATCTTTTGTGTATCTAGTATAGGTATTTGCTTTGTGTTTACCATGAAGCTACACAGAAGAACTTATATTTATAAAAGCCTATTTTAAGTTGATAACAATTTAAGTTTGAACACATTCTCATGCTCAACATTCATATTCCCCTGCCAAAGTTTTATGTTTATGATGTCACACTTTCTTTCATTTTATCTTGTGTATGTGTGTTCTCAATAAAATTTTAGGTTACTAAAAACTGCTACTAAAGTAGGCCATTATATTTAATAAATTTAACTTTTCATTTGGATTATGGTTTAGATTTTTATCCTGTCATTTTAATAATAAAATAACTCCTCAAAAACAAACACAAAGTAATTATTATTTTTTAAGCAGTTCAATAAGCATATTTTATGTTCTCTCAAATGTAGTTGGGTTTTGTTTTGTTTTAGATTTTGGGCTTAACTTTATTTTTAGTGCCCCCTACCTGACAGTCGTTTCACTTGTGAGATAGGAAACATGGTATGTTTTATGTTAAGCTGTTTGATATGTGCATCTCAGTGGTTTCCCAGTGTCCTTTTCTTAGGAGAAAACTCCTGCATTAAGCATATAAAGACCTGAGTGGTTTAGCCTCTACCTAATTCCCTAACTTCTGACCCTAAGCCTCCTCCACTCATTCCAGTTGTAACGATGTTTCTGTAGTTCTCATATTCTCCATGCTTCTTACCACAACATAAACTTTATGGATGCTTTCCTTTCTACCCTAGATTCTCATTTTTTTTATGGCCTTAACCTCAGCTCCGCTTATTGTTATTTTCCCAGGGATGCCTTGAATAATGAACAAAAGCAGGTCAAACCCTGTATTATAGGCATGACATGACAAGGTCATGGTTACACCTTGTATTTCACATATGCCTGCTTTATTTGTATCTGCTTTTCTCTTATTATTATATTCCCAGGGCCTAGAAAGCCTAGCATACTACCTGGTAATATGTGTATATATATATTGTATGTATATGCATATGCATATGTGTATATATATATTTGTAGTCTTAAAGCATCTCCTTTCTTTCTCCCCCACCCTACCCCATAGCCCCTAGTAACCACCATTTTACTTTCTGCTTTTATGAGTTTGGCTTTTTAAAATTCCTCGACAATTTTCTTGTAAACATTTTTAGACTGGTTCATATTAAAACAGATTGCAGTTTGATATAGTTCAAAGCGGTCTAGACATAACGACTACCCTCAAACCCACCACCACTAAAAGTGCGTGCACTTTATTTGCAAAGCACATTTAAACTGATTTCAGATAATTTGTAATTGGATTGTTAATTCACTTTGACAAGAAGCAATTGATTAGAGTAAGCCAATTTGTCTCTTTTAATAGACTAAATTATACTTTGATGGAACAGTTTTGGTTAACTTGCTGTGTAAAAAGTCGTTTGTTTTTCTCTTAGCTCCTTTATTTTCTGACACCAAACAATTAATATAGAATTTACTATTTGCCTTCAAACCTAACTGACTTAAACTCCAGTATATTTGAATTCTGGAAGTTGATCCTAAGAATAAGAAAGAAAAAGTGCTTCATTCAATAGAAACTTGAACTTGACCTTGTTGTTTTTGTTATTGTTTTTTGTTTGTTTTTGGTTTTGTTTTGCTTTGCTTTGTTTTTTTAGAATGCAAAGCAAAGGGAATGAATGCCTTATAAGCATGTTTTTTTTTAAAGGGAGAGAGAAGAACTATGTGTTTGAGTGGACCTAAGCAGAACCCGGGATAGGTCAGGGTACGATACATCCATACATTCAAAAATTAAATAAGCAGACAGGAGGTTGACAAGCTCTAAAGCAGATGAAGAGGGAGGAAAAAAAAAACTTGGCTTACTTTATGAGCTTCTAGATAGCTTTTTCTGTAAGGAAGCTAATTCTGGGTCTTACATTCTTTAAAGGGTTCTGAAATTGCTTGCTTCCTACTTGTTTGCTTGAATACTCAGAAAAAAAAAAATCTTTGACTCTCTTACCCTATTTAATCACTGGGAAATGCAGACCTGGGGGTGGGGCGCATAAAGGCACAGCTACCAAACTTAGTCTCCAGTGACAGTTTTCAGGGGGGAGTGGGCACTCAGCATGATGTTTCATGTAGAGCAATTGACAAGCCATCCAGAACGCAGTGTGAGACAGTTATTTACAGTAAGGTAAACTGTGCTACCAGAGGAATGTGCCCTAAAATGCAATTCTTCTCCCAAGCACCCTCTAAACACACCCTGTGCTTTTCAATGTATTATATTTCTGAAAAGCACTGCAAGGTGGTAATTGCTTTCAATTGTCTTTAAATTCACTTGACGCATTAACCATTTGCTAAATCAGGAGCCGCTGGAAAAATATATATATATTGAAATGTGAGGGGTGCTACCAAAATGGATTCCTAAGTGCATGAGGAGGTTCTGAGTTTGTCAGTGGCTGCCTCAATTTGAAAGAAAGTCAATAATTGAAGATCCGCCAGAAAGACGGAGAAGACAGGTTGCCTTACTTGCTTTTGAGCCGAAAGGTACCCTAGCCCTCCACCCATGCTATATTCGAATGTAATTTGTCTTTGCCAGAGAGTTTTGTGGTAGGCAGAATAATACCGCCCTCGCCCGGGTCAGAGATGTCCACACCTTAATCCCTGGAACCTGTGAAAATGCTGCTTTATGCTGCATAAAGGGAGTCTGCAGGTGTGATTAAGTTAAATGCCTAGAGATAGGGGAATTACCCTGGACTATTCAAAGGATCCTAACAGAATCACCAGGGTCCTTAAAATCGGAAGAAGAATGCAGAAGAGGGCGATCAGAATTATACATTGTGAGGACTCCACATTTGTTGCCAAAGTTGAAGATAGGGGAAGGCGGCCACGAGCAGAGAATGTGGGCAGAAGATGGAAAAGGCAAGGGAACTAATTGTGTCCTGTACCTTCCAGAGGGAACGCTGTCCTGCCCAAACCTTGATTTTAACTCTGTGCTGGACTTGTGAGCCCTAGAGCTACAAGTGAGTAAATGCGATTTCTTTTAGGCCATCAGCTCTCAGAAACTAGCATGCGAACTTCCTCCCTTTTTCTTACCCCACTGCACGCAGAAGAAACCTACAGCTGGTCCCTAAGTTCAACCTACCACCCACCCCTGAGCTAAGCATCAGAACCTGGGGAATTCTGTTTCATCAAGGTAGTCATGCCTTGAACTAATCTGGGCCCTTAGATACAAATATATTAACTCAACAAACATTTATTGGGCACCACCAAGCTGTCTGCTAGATGCTGCTGGCATAAGTAAATGAGAGGTCTTCAGAAAGCTCAGAGTCTATATCATCAATAGCATTTACAAGAACATTTAATGACTCTACCATTCTTTGACACTGTTCATTTAACTCTAAATCCTTTCAGCTATGGCTTCTCTAGCCTTAAGATCAGTAAAGAAAATAATTACTTAAAAAGGTTTGCTTTTGGGGGGGGCTCAGTCAGTTAAGCATCCGACTTTGGCTCAGGTCATGATCTGGCGGTTGGTGAGTTCGAGTCCCGCGTGGGGCTCTGTGCTGACAGCTCAGAGCCTGGATCCTGCTTCAGATTCTGTGTCTCCCTCTCTCTGACTCTCCCCCGTTGATGCTCTGTCTCTCTCTGTCTCAAAAATAAATAAACGTAAAAAAAATTTTTTTTAATGTTTGCTTTTGGGGACGGCTGGGTAGCTCAGTCAGTTAAGCATCGGACTGCAGCTCAGGTCGTGATCTCATGGTTCGTGGGTTCAAGTCCCATGCCTGGCTCTGTGCTGACATCTCAGAGCCTGGAGCCTGCCTCAGTTTCCCTCTTTCTCCGCCCCTCCCCCCACTCTCTCTCTCTCAAAAATAAATACAACACTAAAAAAAGTTTTCTTTGAAATCATCAATAGTGCAAAACATAGAGGAGTAAGAGAAGGTGACTAATAATTTTCTCATACTCCAAAATAACCTTTTGGGATGATATAGTGTTGTCACCCCCATGATATAATAGAAGGAATTCAGAGGTGTTAGGTAACTTGCTAATGATCATAGGGCTAGTAATTTGCCAAGATAGATCTGGGTCTCTCTGCATCCAAAAATAGAATGCCCACCACTGCACCACACTGACTGCAACTTCATGACAGTGTTGCTAAAAACTTATCACCGCAGGATGTTTTACATAGAGAAATGGAGAAATAAATTGTGGTTCATAGTACTTCTCCCCCAGGCTGATTTATATTCCTCCCTAGGCTGCTGTGAGTATCCAAAGGGATATGGGAAATGCCTACAAGTCGCAAAGCTCGATCGCCTTCCCTCGGACACTCATATTATTCTACGGCGTATTAAAAAGTGGGAAATTTTTTAAAATTAGACGCCTCCGTAGATAAAAATCTCTTCAGCTGATTCACCTGCTGAGCTAGAGTTACCCTTGTTACATATGTTCCACGTGTATTAAAATAGCTAACTATAAAGCAGCTAATATGCCTTAGCTATTTGTGATGTGCCAGCCACTGTGTGAAAAGCTTAATGCACACTATTTCATTACTTAATTACAATGAATCCAAATGATAGTTTGGGGTTTTGTTTTTAATTAGTCTTATCCCGAAGATCAGAAAGGTGAGGTTTAAGTTCAATGAATCGCTCCAAGTCATCTGGATCGTGTTAAATGTGGGTGTCAGCCCATGCAGTCTGAGTTTACAGTTCCAAAGCCACAATGTAACACAGGCTTGGATGCATGTTTTATCTTCATGCAGACCACCTAATATTTAATTACAGCATTAAGCTCTAAGCCAGAAAAGATGATATATAAATAATTATCACTGGTCCCAAGGGTCCTAACAAGATGTTTTAAGCAAATAATTTGAATTAATTAATCCTATGGTGAATAAAGTTCAAAGCACTCATTGTAGTGTAATGATATTGCAATGTTTATCTCAAACACTAAAAGGAATTATTCTTTCTCTAGCTGTGCGTGAAGTTAACACAAACTAGGACTTGAAATACCAGCTGTAGTATGGCAATATCAAGTCATGCTTTTACACTGGTCCTCCTAGAATTCATCTAAGATAACCAAGACAGAAAAGCAAAACAAAACAAAACAAAAAACAGAACTGAATAATCAACCTGCAATGAAATTAAATTTTTATTTATTTTCTATTTTTGTTTTTTAATATTTATTTATTTATTTTGAGAGGTAGAGAGTGTGCACATGAGCAGGGGAGGGACGGAAGGAGAGGGAGAGAGAGAATCTTACGAATCCCGTGCTCCGGGAGATCATGATCTGAGCAAAAATCAAGGGTCAGTCATTTAACCATCTGAGCCACCCAGGTGGCTCAAGAGAATTTTTAAAGCATGGATCACAAAATATGAGAAAAGAAAAGTAAAAAATAAAAACTATCGAAGCTGAAATAGAAGTGCCTGGAGACACTCAGAAAAGATATCTATGGTTGTGGATTTCAGAAAAAGTCAATGGAACACCCCTAAGCATAGGAAACAGTACAGCTTAAGTTTCCAATCTGTGTGAGGCTGATAAGGAACACTCCTTTGACTCCTAATTAAAATAGAGTCTCAAAAAGCAGAGAAGATAGACAAATGAAAAGTCACACAGAAAAGCCATATTTTGAAAGAGGAGTATAATATATAATATATGTGTATGTGTGTGTGTGTATGTGCGTGTGTGTATGTGTGTATATATACATATATATATATATATCCTGGGTAGGAGAACAGTAACTTTGTGTTGCAAACAATGCTGCAGTGACAGTTTAAAGTTGTATTGGAACAATATGGTGTTAAGAACTCGCAGACACATACTAAGTCTTGTGAATGAAGGAGAACTACTATTTGCCCACAGCACACAACTCTGACTAGTTCAACATACAAAGCTCTTAGAAAAAAATAAAGACAAAGTCGTTTAAAATTAATTTACTGGAAGGTTTTAGGAATATGTACATGCCCAGGAAAAGACCTGAGAAGATACTAAGCTCATAGAAAAAACATAAGTGTAAGCCTTGTTTCTTAGATGTGAAACCAAAAATCGCAATTAATCAACATTTCTTAAAAGGTAAACTTTATTAAAGATAGACTTTATTAAAATAAAACCTTTGTGCTTCAAAAGATGCTGTGTCTTCAAAAGACATCATCAACAAAGTAAAAGGACAACCCACAGAATGGGAAAGTATATTTACAATACACATATCTGGTAAGAATCTGGTAATCAAAACACATAAAGGGCACTGACAACTCAACAATAAAAAAGACAACCCAATTTTAAAAGGCATGAAGAATTTGAATAGACATCAAAAAAAGAAACAAAAATGGCTTATAAGCATATGAAAAGGTGCTCAACATCATTAGTCTTTAGGGAAATGCAAATCGAAATTACAAAGAAATGCCATTTCACACACTTTAGGAGGGCTATAATTAAAAAGATGGACAATAACAAGTGTTGGAAAGGATGTGAAAAAATTGGAACCTGTGGGGAATAAATTTAGGATTTCCCTGAGCTTGCACCTATGGGTCAACAAGACTTAGAGGTGGAAAGCCGCCACAGGGCGAAATTGCCCCCAGTATAGAACAAAGCGAACAAAGAGCAGAGCAGAAAGTTGCTTCCACAGGATGACAACATCCGAGAACAGGTAGAGACAGAAAGCTGCTGCAGCTGGGCAAAAAATGCCAGAGCTAGTTAGCAAAAAAAGACACAAAAAACAAAAAACAAAACCTTGTTGACCCTGGGGCAGCATGCTCTATCTGTCTTAGCCCCTGGACAAGTTAAGATAAACAGACACAGTGCCTGGTGCCTGCAGTAAATGGCCGTCTACTCCACTCCAGGACTTTGATTTGTATTGACCCTCACCCCTAACACCGCATACCTTCAAAACCCCCTTTCTCACACACATGAATTAATGATCACTGTTTTATCGTCTATCTCTGTACACCCATCATGTATGAAAGCTTCTGATCCTAATAAAAACGAAGCAAGATACCCTTACTCGGGCTCTTGTCTCCTCCCAGACATTAGCCTGTCTCGTATTCAATTCTGCATCCGCTTTCTTGCTGGACAAGAGACAACTCCAGACTCACAGTCTGTGACTGGAATCCTCACAGATTTTCAACAGGAATTCAAAATAGTGCAACATTTTGGAAAATACTCAGTTTCTCAAAAATTGAACATAGAATTACCTTATGTCTCAGTAATTCTATTCCAGGTATATAACCAAAAAAAGTAGAAGCATATGTTCACACAAAAACTCCTACATGCATGTTCATAGTAGTGTTTATGAATAATAGCCAAAAGTGGAAACTACCCAAATGTGCATCAACTGATGGGTGAATAAACAAGCTACGTTATATTCATAAATAAAATAATATTTAGCCAGAAGAAGGAAGAAGGTGCAGATATATCTAATAATATGGATAAACCTTTAAAGCATTACAAGTAAAAGAGGCTACACACAAAAGTTCATCTATTGCATGATTCTACTCATATGAAATACCCAAACTAAGCAAATCCAAGAAACAGAAAGTGGGTTAGGGGCGCCTGGGTGGCTCAGTCGGTTGAGCATCCGACTTCGGCTCAGGTCACGATCTCGTGGTCCGTGAGTTCGAGCCCCGCGTCGGGCTCTGTGCCGACTGCTCAGAGCCTGGAGCCTGTTTCAGATTCTGTGTCTCCCTCTCTCTCTGCCCCTCCCCCGTTCACGCTCTGTCTCTCTCTGTCTCAAAAATAAATAAACGTTAAAAAAAAATTAAAAAAAAAAAAGAAACAGAAAATGGGTTTGAGTTCTCAGGGTCGGGAGGGGGGTGGGCCGGGGGGAGTAAGGAGAGTTGAGTGCTAATGTGTATGGGTGATGAAACTGCTAGAAGGGATTGGTGCTTTGTGAATATACTAAAATCCATTGAATTGTATAGTTTAAAAGAGTAGATTTTGTGGTGTATGCATTACATTTCAATTATTAACAAGTATGATAAAATATAAAACTACAAGGAAAAATGGAAGTCAAGTACACAGTGAGTGTGTCCAAGGAAAGAACTAGAACAATGAACAGAAGAACATTATTTACATATGCTATTAAAGAAAAATTTCCAGATATAATTAAATCTTGATCTTTAAAAGAAATACTGCGCATATATATATATATATATATGTATATATATATAGGAAAATGACACCAAACAGGCAACCCTAAAATAGCCTCATGATTTACTGAAAAAAATGGTAATTTGAATAGCTACATAAAATATTATACTCTCTATATGGAAAGAAAAAGGCAGGACATGGCCATACATACATTCTCAAGGCTTGACAACCTTAGAGCAATACCCACAAAATCTTCAGAGAAAGAAAGAATGGTCTAAGAATTTCACACCTAGCCAAGCAATAGTGTAAGCACAAAGTCAAAATAAAAGAAAAAATTACTCAGGCATATGCATGCCCAGGAAGCATTATTACTATAAGTTATCCTTTTTTTTATTAAAAAAAATTTAACGTTTATTCATTTTTGAGAGTCAGAGAGAGACAGTGTGAGCAGGGGAGGGGAGGGGCAGAGAGAGAGGGAGACACAGAATCCGAAGCAGGCTCCAGGCTCTGAGCTGTCAGCCCAGAGCCCCACACGAGGCTTGAACTCACAAACCACAAGATCATGACCTGAACAGAAGGCAGACACTTAACTGAGCCACTCGGGTGCCCCTGTAAAATATGTTTTAAAATCTATAAAAAAAAGGAGTTGCAGCAGAACATATGAGCAAAGAAATAATATCAAATATATATTACACGTAAATAGATATAAATGAACTAAACTCATTTGATAAACAATTAAAAATAGAATTTAACATATAACTTAAAGCTGTAGACAAGTGATAGCCACAAAACAAAGAAACTCAAAAAGTTTGTACAAAAAAAAAAATTCTAAGCAAATGAAAGCAAATAAACAAAATTCCAAGCATCATAATCTGAATAATGTATGTGATGGAATTCAGGATTATAAATAAGGAAATAAATAGTTGTTACAAAGTGGACACTCTACAATGATAAATTTTGTATCCACAATGCAGATCTAATAGCTATAACTTACGTGAGAATAGCATAGCATCATTCTAAAAGCAACAAGTATAAGAAGACAAGGAAAAACAAACAAAAAAATGTTCATTAGACGAGAAAAATTCACCCCTCTCAATTGTGGCAAATATAAGTGATCAAAGATAAATAAGGTTATGGAAAACCAAAAATAACTAATAAGTAAATAATGAATATAGTAGGCAAATGCGAGCATAACCATTGTACAATAGTGTCCCCTGGAAAGCGGGTGGTGCATGTAATTTGCTTCTAGCAATAAAATATGACTAAGGTGATGGGTTCCACTCCTGGGATTTGTTACCTCATATGGCAAAGGTGAAGCTATTTTGTCAGTGTAAATAAGGTCCCGAATCAATTGGCCTAAAGTTAATCAAACAACAGATTACTTTGGGTGGACCTGACCTAATCAGGCAAGCTACCTTGGGTGGGCCTGACCTAATCAGGCAAGTTTAGAGGTCAGAGAACAGAGAAGTCACAAAGAGGCTCCACCTCTGGCACTAAAAAGGCAAGCAAGCGTGCTAGAAACTTCCCACGGATGGTTAATACTTTGGCCACCCTGAGTCGACAGAATAAACCTCCACTCAAAATTTGCTTCCAGTACTGAGACTGGTAACACCACCCATATACCAAGAGAGTATGCACAGTTGTATTCCTTACATAATTGAGGCTTTACGGTGAAAGGAGGATGGGCCTCCCACGCTGCTCCAAAAATGGCTTAGGAAAGCAAGGAAAGGAGTCTGGCTGGCTTGGGAGGTTTTCAATGTGGTCAGGGGATGGGGCCGGTGTGCGGGCTCCCATTTGTGAGAAGGGTTTGACTTCATGTCGACATGGTTTGATTCTCCCCCTAGTGGCAGAAGAGGGAACAGGCAGGCTTTCCTTTCTGCTTTCCCAGATGGGGGCGCGGATGGGGACGAGAGAGGGCTGAGGCTTAACAGCCGTCAGCAAACCTTAGACACTGGAGTCAGACTCATCAAAATCGACGTGGGATGTTTTACAGAGGACTGAAACGTGCCGTTACTATGGGATGAAATTCAAGTTGCTGTGTGGGGCCCGTAACCTGGGGTTAGGAGGAAAGGTGCCCCATCCGCTGATTGCTTTAAGAGCCCCAAATTGTGTGGTCTTAGAAGTGACACAAACATATTGATCTCTCAGTAATGAGCAGTGATGAGCCGGGGATGAGCAGTGTCCTGCTGAGGGCTTGTATTGTGGCTTTGGTAAGTTTAAAAACATGTGGGAATTTAATTTATATTTTGGGTCTCGATAAAGCAAGAGATTCTCAGATTTCTTTAACCCAAAAGGGGCATCACTTGGGCATTTGCCCAAGAGTGTAAATATGGGCAGATTGGGGCCACTGGTGGGCTTGGGCATCTGGTGCTAACATGACTGCCTGAAGCTTGGCCATTTGTGAAGCTAATCCTTGGTGTCGATCCTTGATCAGGGACATCCTAGACGAGGGATGGAAAGAAAACAAGAGCTTTCCAGTGAGCCCCATCATGTGTAAGAAGAGGTGTGAATATCCAAGGCTATTTCACTCTATTGATCCTAAAGGGCTTCCCAGGAATCCAAGGCTTCCGGGAGAGGAGTGAGAAGCTCCTGAACCTGGCGACTGGCGAGGGACTGAGGATGGGGGGAGCCACCCCCTCCTGCAGGTGGAATATGTCAGACATCCCAGGTGTGGCTCCATCCTGTGTTAAGACCTTAGTCGCTGAGCTTGCAGCCTTAAGGTATATGGGCAGCTGGGCGCCGATACAGGGGCTGTGGGAGCCTGTGCCTCTAGGAGAAACCAGTGTGTAGCTGGCAATTACCCTCTCATCATGGGTAGCAAGGGGCTAAGGACGGCATTGCTTGCGGCAGATGCCTTTGGGTCACTAGTGGTCATCACAGGATGTATGAAGGACCCAGAGGCACGACGAGAGGCTGCAAAAGGCTCTGTTATAAAGAAGTGATTTTGCTGTTTTGGTTTGCTCTGGTTTTGCGTGGGGCGAGGGGGGAGCAATTCTGGAAGTGCCTGTGGTATTGCAATTCGGACACGTTCCAGAACCTTTTGTTAGAGGGGGCTCCTTTTAGAGTGGGGTGATTTTCAGATAACAGCATAAATAGGCTTAAGCAAAACTTGTAAATAAGGAATACGTTCCCTCTAGAGCCCAAATGCCTAAAAGAAGTTGTGAATGCTGAGAAAATCAGTAGCTGTTTCTCGGCAGTCTCAGAGACTGAGTCGTTCTTGACTTACCACATAGTTTTTAAGAATTTAACCGAGTCAGGGAACCGTGTACTATTAGGCACCATTTATTCTTTCCAGTTTAAGAACAGGCCACATTGGGCTGTTAGTTAGAGAAGCCATAGGCATATCACTCTTTCACGAAATAGGTCTTATTTAATGGGTTTTAATTAATGGGTTTTAATTCTTGAAGTTCCTATATAATTTACATCAGACCATACTAACTGGTTTTCTCCAGGAAAGTCCACAGAACTTCATTTTTTTCATGCCAGTTTGTGTCAAACGCTTAATTTTACCTTATTATCATTAGATGAGTGCATCCATGACCACTATGAGGTATTTTAAGGGAATAGGTGTGACCGCAGGGAAGAATCCCAGTGGTTAAGGTGAGGCATATCTGTTTGGCCTCTGTTTTCTATTCAAGAATGCCCCAAGAACTGTAGGGACTACCTCCTTTAAATTTAGTGACATTATCGGTGAGCTTGAGTTCCGACATTAATAAAGGTTTGCCAAATGATGCATTGTAGCACATATTAAAGTTAATTCAGAATGTGTGCCAAAGAGGTTCAAGGGCCAGTAAGAGGCCTTTTCTCTCTTTATTCTTTTAGTAGATTATTTTGAATTGGATATGTTTCAGGGTGTTTTTTTTTTTCTCTGCTCTATTTACAAGTCTCTTCATTCAGAAAGCCTGAAATGAGTATCTTGCGTTAGGGGTGTCCCTGAAGACGATGGCTGCTTTACAGGGTGGAAAGACCCTGGTCTTCAATCAGATTTTCATGAACTCCTTTGTTGTGCCACAGGAGGCCATGGTGTTTCCCTCTATGACCCCTGAGAATCAGGATCCAGGCATGGGCAGTAACAGTAGTGAAAGTATTTGGGGTCCCAGTGAGTCAGCTGCTCTTGAGAGTTTGGAGCCCAACACATCACGTAATGACTGCATTTTCACAAGCGACCACCTAGTGAATAGGCCTGTATGTCACACAGGGTGAAGCCTTTCCCCTGGTCACTATGTCAATTGGGAGCAACTCCTGGATTAGACACCCTACCAGTTGGTCACAGGTGAAGGGTTTCTCCCCTAAGACTAATGTCAGTCAAAGCTACATTCTGACATACTGCATCAGTCTGGGCTCTCCAGAGACAAAGGAGATCTATCTAGACATAGGTATTTGTGCGTAATAAGGAATTGGCTCATGTGGTGATGGAGGCTGAGAGGCCCCAAGTTCTGCGGAGTGAGTTGGCAAGCAGGAAAGCCAGGGGAATGGATGGTGTAAGTTCCAGTCTGAGTCTGACTGAAGGTGGGAAGAGACCAAGGACTGAGGTCAAATTCTTTCTTGTTCAGCCCCTTTATTCAGACCCCGGAGGAACTGAATGAGACACAGCCCCATTGGGGAGGTCGCTCTGCTTTATTCAGCCTATACATTAAAATGCTAATGTCATCCAGACACAGCCTCACAGAAACTTCCAGAGTAATGGTTTTGTTTGTTTGTCCGTTTGTTTCAGAATAATGTTTCACCGCATAATGTTTAACCATAAAATACCCTGTGGTCCAGTCAAGTTACAATATAGAATTAACAATCACAGATGCACAGGTATGTAAGTCTAGACCAAGATGCGTGACCCGGAGCGACTTTCAGAATGGCCCTGTTTCCATATTCCCCTCTCTAAATACCAATTAATTCCTGAAACCTCTGGTATAAATGGACTAGATCCATGACAGAAGCTTGGTAAGCAAGCGAATGCAGCAAATGTAGAACAGCACAACCCAGTCACAAGCCTGCCTTGGGACAGCAGGGCCAATTAGCTGGCCAAAGCAGGAGCAGGAAGACCACGGCAGTCGTTATCATTGATTCAGCATCCTGCTAAGAGCACCTATTATCCTAACTACCTGGCTGAGGAGGATGAAGCCCCCCACCCAAAGCGTGGCTTGTCCGTCACAAAATGAAACACACACACACACACACACACACACATCAAGAGGGGATGAAAAGATTTCTTGCCGACCTAATGGAGCTTTTTCCAACAGTGAACCATCGAGCTGGTTGGAAAATGGCTGGAGAGAACAGGGGAAGGAGACAGACCTGGAGTTTTTCTTGTGATTAGGGGTGGGGTTGAGATGAGAGCACTTCCTTGGGCAGGGGCTTTGGGTGGCTTGAATCTCCTGCCAACACCAGAAGGGGGCAGTACGCAGGCTCTCAGCTCGGCTTGCTCGGGCCTGGGGCACAAGAGAAGAGGGAAGTCCTCAGACCCGCATCCGTAAGGAACTGAGTTTGCCAACAATCTGAACCGGCTTGGAAGAGGACCCCAGGGTCCAGAAGGGAAGACAGCCCAGGCTACCCCTGGCTTGGGGCCTGTGAGACACCGTGTGCGGGACCCGGCCAAGCTGCCCCGACTCCTGACTCATGCAAACTGCGAGGTCACAAGTCTGTGTTGCTGACGAACCTGTGAGAAGTTTCCTGCAGCAATAGAGAAACGAATGCAGTAAGTCACACACCTCTTGAAACCAAAAGTTGAGCCTTTTTCTTTCCCTACAAACATCCACAGAAGTGTTCACAAGAAGTGAAGATATATTAATTGACGTTTATCTGGTAGTAATGGAATAAGACTGGGAATTGATAAGAAAACTGGAAAACAAAACAGTGAACAGCAAGTATTCTTGTTTTAATAACTTTTGTTAATGTTTATTCATTTTTGAGAGACAGAGCGGGAGTGGGGGAGAGGCGGAGAGAGACACAGAATCCGAAACAGGCGCCAGGCTCCGAGCTGTCAGCACAGAGCCGGATGTGGGGCTCGGACCCGAGAACCATGAGATCATGACCTGAGCCGAAGTCGGGGCTTAACCGACCGAGCCACCCAGGCCCCCTAACAGCAAGTATTCTTTTAACCAAAATGTTAAAAGTCACTTGAACATCTTCTGAGTCATAAAATCAGACAACAATTGTAAACAATATAGAGTGTAACAAAAATTAGAATACTCTACTGAAAGAGGAGTCAATTGCCTCCCTTTTGACCTCAGACTTTGTGATTCACCGCTGCTTTCCAGCTTATCTCTGGACTCAGGCAAAAGGTCTGGGAGCAAAGGGCCCACCCACTGGACCCAAACTGCCCCTTCAGTAGGGACTGCACTGAACCAAAGACCCACCCGTGATCTAGCCCTAGACATCGATCAACCTGATTTTCACTGCTGAAACCGCTCAGACCCACGGACCTCTGGCCCACATTTTCCTTATATACACCTGGAAGTGTTTTTGGCACTTTGGAATCAGTCATGGAGATACCTGTCCACTGTCTTCCTGGTGTTGGCCTCACTGAAATGAATTCCTGTCTTGTTTCATCACCATTGGTCTGTCTTTGGAGCTTGTCACCAGCAAGTGACAGAACCTGGTCTGTATGGGCCCCAGAGGCAGGCGCTCTCCCAGCCCTGCACCCCCACCCCTCTCCGCTACAGTGTTAGGTTCTCTTACCGCCCTGCCCCCCCACCCCCGCTACAGTATCAGGTGCTCTCACAGCCCTGCACCCCTGCTAAAATATCAAAGCTTTGGCTCTAGAGCTAAAGCTGAGGTAAGAGAAAAATTCCTAACCTTAAACATTCATGTTATCAACAATTTTCAAATGGAATAAAAATAAATTAATGAAGTTCCAACCGAAGAATTAAAAAACAAGAGAACAACAAAATAAATCTAAGGAAAGAAAACTGATTGATAATATAAGGGAAAAATTTATAAATTCAAAATCATTTTTAAAGGGATACCATTTTTAAAAAGACCAGGAGTTAGTTCTTTCTTTTCTTTTTAACGTGTATTCATTTTTGAGAGACAGAAAGAACAAGGCATGAGCGGGGGAGGGGCACAGAGAGAGGGAGACACAGAATCCAAAGCAGGCCCAGGCTCTAAGCTGTCAGCACAGAGCCCAACGGGGCTTGAACTCAGGAACCGTGAGATCATGACATGAGCCCAAGTCAGACTTAACCGACTGAGCCACCCAGGTGCCCCAGATATGTGCTTTTTGAAAAGGCTGTATCATGATGAATCTCAAAGCAAAATATTTAATGGAAAAGTATTGGAAATACCCCAATTATAGGCAAACACAAGCCAAGGGTTTACAATCACTGCTTTAAGGTCATTGCACTGCAAGTCAGAGATCTGTTTTCAAGGAATAAGATGTGAACGATGTCTCCTCCCCACATTGTGCAACTCGGCTCCATTGGTCATTTTTATCTGACACTGTGTGAATAAAATGCCCAACACAATTAGGCAAGGGGAAGAAATGAGCTATAAAAATCAGAAAGCAGATGATAAAATAATTATTTTATTTACAGATGATATATTTATTATATAATTATAAAGAATCAGTGAGGGGCGCCTGAGTGCCTAACTTCAGCTCAGGTCATGATCTCGCAGTTCTTGGGTTCGAGCCCCGCATCGGGCTCTGTGCTGACAGCTCAGAGCCTGAAACCTGCTTTGGATTCTGTCTCCCTCTCTCTCTGCCCCTCCTACCACCTGCACTCTATCTCTCAAGAATGCATAAACATGAAAAACAAATACAAATCAGTGAAAAACTATTATAAATGACATAAAAGCTCTTAACATATCTAGGTAGAAAATTAACATACAGGAATCACTAGTCTGTAACACACAAACACAAGTGATCAGAAGAGAAGGTAGGAGAATGTGTAATAAAAAAATATCTAAGAATAAAAACACCCCACCAAACACAGACCAGCATGAGTAAAGGTTTGAAACACTAGAGAGAGACACAAATGAGGCCATGAGCCATGGAAAGACACACTGACCTTGGGGGAAAATAATTAGTTTAATAAAAATGAAAATTCTCTTCTCAGCTAATATTGAAAGTTAATGCAGCTGCAATGAAATAGCACCATTTTGGGGGGAAAGGGGGGTGAGACAAGATTTAGAACCTCATAGAGAGAAATAAGAAAAGAAAATACAAAGAATCTGTCTACAGAAATGAGCAAGGCGGGAAAATTGGCTTGAGAAGATGGGATGCACATTACATGCTGAGCAGACACAAGAAATCTCTAAAGAGGAAGGGCCAAGGTCCTTGGATCCAAGGAAGAATGTGGTGGTGAGGTCCCCGGGCTTATTTTCCCCTCGTATGTCTCACACTGCATCCTGGAGAAGCCAGCAACCAGGAAACCCGAATGGGCAACAGAACCAGACCAAATCAAAAAAGAGCAGACAAAAATAAAAGCCCAAGGAAAGCTTGCGGAGTCCGGTCAAAAAGCCAGGAAAGGGGCATGCTAGCCAGACGAGTACTTTTGAGAATATTCCCTGTGCTGCAGCCAGCACCCCAGAGAAACCATGGCCCCGCTTCCCTCCCTGCCAGCAAAGGTGAGTGGGGGCTTGGACTCCCGCCCTTGCCAGGCAGTAGTGGGCACCCCAATCCCCAGCACTGGTGGGGGAGAAGGTGTCCCAGTGCAGAGCCGGAATGTGACGGTTCCCATGCTCCCGGGAGCTTCCCGGCTGTGATTTGAAACTGGCCTCCTTATTTGGGGCAGAGAGAGAAAGGAAGAAGCAGGCTTCCAGATGGGGCAGATGGGGAGGGAGCAGGTTCCATAAGCAAGGGAACGCTGTACAAGGATTGTCCTGGGCTGTGCAAGGTAAGATCTCTGAGGCCACCTGTCACATTTTTAGTTTATATGGAGTCCTTGACTGGGCCCGGTCGCGTTACCTTCCAGCTCTCAGTGCCATGTCGCCATCTCAAGGCTGTGTCCTTGAAGCAGCCTCTGGGAGTTGGGAAGGCAAAGAGAACATGCATTCCAAAGATGGGAGGGAGTGGGGAGCCCAGTTCAGCTCACAGGTCAAACAGCGGCCATGTCCTCTTGATGACCTCCCCTAACACTCTACCCCTGACCCATTAGCGGCCTCCTGGGTATGAACACATAGCATTCTGTTTGGGTAACAATGCAAGTGTCCCCTTGAGACAGTTATAAGGTCCAAAGCCATCCTATTTTGGAGGACAGCTCTTTTTATCAGAAACATTTCAGTGTTCAGTAAGGACAGGTTTTATTATTATCATTCAAGGTTTGCTGGACGAGGGGTGCTTGGTGGCTCTGTCGTTTAAGCATCCGACTCTTGATTTTGGCTCAGGTCACGATCTCAGCGTCTTGAGATCGAGGCTTGCATCAGGCTCAGCGGAGCCTGCTTGGGATTCTGTCTCTCCCCCTCTCTCTACCCTTCCTCATTCGCTTGTGCACATGTATGCTCTCTCTCTCTCTCTCTCTCAAAATAAATAAATAAACATTAAAAAAAAAAAGACTTGCTGGGTTAATTTAGCAAGGGCTTCTATATATGTTATGACACCCTCCAGGCCAACGCAGGGAACAAAGATGGCAACCAAACAATAAACTAGTGGAAAACAGAATGTGCCCATCTGGCCTCGAGGAGAGGGAGGTTGGCAGCTTTTGGAATGTGACCAGGCTGTGCATTCCATGTATGTTGGGGAGGCAGCACTGCCCGGGGTTAGGGGCTGGACCAAAAGTGGGTATGTCAGACCAGGATGTGCACCCTCTCCCCCCTTTCAATGGTGTGTGTTCCATTCCAGAGAGAGTGCATTTCAACAGGTCCAGCTTGCGGTAGGACAATGGGATCCCAGTGGAGACTGAGTGGTTTCCCCTCATCCGAGGATGCAAACCAATGTACCCGCTCTCAATTCTAGTAGGCAGCTCCTCTCCCAGGAGTGATGGGGCTTGGCGTTCTCAGCAGCATAGCATGTTGTGAGAGCGGGGACAGTGGCTGTTTCCTTTGCTCTACCTTTTTGGTGTTGGGTGCTTCAGCAGAGGTCCCAATCTGTCACAGGGAGCAACAGTCCTCACTGGCTGATCGTTCGAATGTACTAAAGCTTGGGACCATACTTCAGTCTGCCCAGCCAAGGTGGTTTGACATGTGAACAATTTAATCTGCTACTTTAGTATTTTCTTTTTCTTTTTTACCAACTCTGTTGCTTATAGGTCTAGGTGAGATGGAGCTTCCATTGAACGCCATGTTCTTTTGCCCCATTTTGCACATGGCCTCTGAAATGTGACCCTCCAATCACTGTCTATTCCAGGAGAGTATCCATATGTAACCCAGCTTCTCTAATCCCCTCATGGTGGTGGCCCGGTTTACACATTGACAGGAGGAAGCTTGGGTTAGGCCTGATGCAGTGTCCATGCAAACCAAGGCATATTCAGAACCCTCACTCGGAGGGAGGGGGCGAGTATAATCAATTCGTCGATCGCTGTCCAGTGGGGACCTCTGGGGGATGGCCCCAGTCTCCATTGGCAGTTGCATTGGGCATTATCTAAAGCACACAGGACATAGTGTCACTGCCTTAACCAGGTCACTAGACTTCAAGGGCAAATCATCATGCTGGCCAACACACCATCTCAGCGGGGCACCGAGGTGGCCACTTTCTAAGCACCCAACCTGAAGGGCCAGTTGCTAAGGCTGTACCCAAGCTAGGACATCAGCTTTTTGATTGCCAAGGAGAGTCAGAGCCTTCTGGGCCAGGATGCGCAAAACAGTGAAGGCTGCCTCAGGTTCTTGTAGATGGACCAGATGGTCCTGAACTCCTAAGGGCTTATGTATCCTCATCTACCCCTTGGCTTTTTATTGTCCCAGTCGGAGGGTTAATCTTTTTAGAGCAGCCCAACAGTCAATGTAAAGGGAACACCAGACGAACCACTGAGTTCATTCAGTCCACGGGCTGCTGTTGCTCCTTCCTTCCTGAGAGTCTCCACCTGAAGCAGCACTGTGCACACTGCTAGGAGCTGTCACTGGATAGGGGTCTGTCAGGCTCCTCCCACCTTCCGGAGCTGGGACCAAAATCCTAGGGGCACTCTCCCTTCTCTGGTCTGAGCCGCAGTGCCAGACCCACACCTTCCAGAGTCATGGGCACATCTAACTCTCATGGTAGCCTGCTTGGGAGATGCCCAGGGCTTTAATTCACTTCACTAGTATTTTTGTCTTCTCAAAGGTGGCTTGCTGCTCTATCCCTAGTCCCATGTGTGCTCTTTCTTTACCAGGTGGTGTAAGGAATGGGGGCACAAGAAAGGGTAAGAAATTAAAGTCCTCTGAACCCCTAATTCCCCCCAAAAGGCTTGGATCTCCTTCACATTTTTAGAGCTTGGGTAGGCTCATATCTTATCAAACACAGCTTCTGGAACACTGTGAGTCTTACCCAACCAAGGACTCCCAAAACCTTGAAGTGATGCCTGAGCCTTGAGTTTTCTGTGGGTTCCCCACCCAATCTTCCCCTCACAGATGTTTCAGCAAAGTGTGCTGGGAGTCCTGAATCAGGAGGGTATCCTCACATTGATGGAATGGGCCCATTTTACTGATGTAGGGAAGGAGAAAAGGGACAGCTCTCGGGTTACCAACTGATGACATGTTCTGGGGATGCACAGATAGCTTTGGGGAAGCACTTGAAAAGTTTATTATCGTCCCTCCTACGTGAGAAAGAAAGTGATCTTAGATATATCAGAAACTTGCCCAAGTCTTTATCTGAAAAATAAAGCTTTTGCAGGAACACTTTCTGTCAAAACATGGGAGTAAATCAGTAAGTGTCAGCAAATGGCAAAGGGCTCAAAAATGGTTATGGTTTAAGATATGATGCAAGTTTATTATAAAGCAACTGACAAGGGAATTTATTTCTGTGACATAGATTTTAAATTTATGAGTGATAGCATGATACCAAGACATATCAGATTTTTAGGAATTTTATATAAACAAACCCTAAAAAAAGTTTATCATCACTTCTTATTTGGCAATGCTTCCCATAAAATTTAACATGTACAAAAATTACATAGTTGTAGAAAATAGCTCTTTTAAGCAAGAAAACCCAGCTCTCTTGAGTAATCAAAGACCTGATAAAACAAAACATAGAATCTTTTCTAGGCAGAGTACATTAAAGGTAAAACAACAACAATAAAAACCTTGCTATTTTTTTAATGTTTATTTATTTGAGAGAGAGAGACAGAGAGAGCAGGGGAAGGGGAGAGAGAGAGGGAGACACAGAGTCCGAAGCAGGCTCCAGGCTCTGGGGCTCGAACTCACAGACCATGAGATTATGACCTGAAGTCAGACGCTTAACCTACTGAGCCACCCAGGCACAGTAGCAGGCCAATAATCTAAGACAACTTTGTTCTTTTAACAAAAAGAAATTCAAGTTCTAAATTCGCACCAGCATACCTTTGATATTAAAATTATTTTTCTTTCTTCTTTTCCTTCGTTTTGTCCCTCTTAACTCTGTGCACCGTGCTTTGGTCATCTTTCAGAGTGTTTACATTTCAAAGTCATGGTAAGATTTACAACCTTAAAAGACAGAGAAAGAAGTCCTTTCCTCCTAGGAGCTTTGAGGTAATTGCTATTTAAAGTTTTCTTTTGAACGAAGGGTCAGACAGCATGAAACATTTTGTCCATTTCTTCATCACAACATCCTCTTTGTTACCCTCATTTTCCCAGGGACTCCGCTGCTTAGCGTCCCAATCCGGTTTTGTTACAAGTGCTCAGACCTTAATCCTCGGGTTGTGCCCTCTTAGCTTTGCAGAATGGCACATGAAGGTCTTACCCCTCCCAGCTTGTTACCCCAAAGCGACCTGGGACACACGCACATCCCTGTCTAACCTGAGCTCCTTCAACTTTCTTTATTTTTTTTTTTACATTTATTTATTTTTGAGAGACAGAGATAGGCAGAGCACAAGCGGGGAAGGGGCAGAGAGAGAGGGAGACACAGAATCCAAAGCGGGCTCCAGGCTCCGAGCTGTCAGCACAGGGCCCGACGCGGGGCTCGAACTCACGGACCGCAAGATCATGACCTGAGCCGAAGTCAGACACTTAACCGACTGAGCCACCCAGGCGCCCCATGAGCTCCTCCAACTTTCTAACCTGAGCTTCAGCCTCTAGCTGGGCATCAGAGGCCAGTGGAAGGGCTCATGGGAGAGGCCAGCCCACTGTGGCAGGCACGTGTTTCCCTTCTTCGCCACGGTGTGCTCTATGAAGCTCTGCCAACAAGTGCACTAGACCGTCTGGCATTTTCAGGGCGCCCCCATATTCACACAGCACTTCAGAAGCATCTACCTATGGGTCATCCCTCCCCACACAGAAGTCACTGGTCAACTTAGGAACTCCCCATGGATACCTCTTCCCCACGACCCCTTTCATCCATGTCCTGGCTGGCTCGGCAATCGTTTGTTCACAAGCTCTCAGGAGTTTCCCTAACCCTTGTCCGCAGGGCAGGGACAGACAGGAGAAAGAAGCCAACCACTCCAGATTGGTAGGTGGCAGTTTCAATGAGCAAAGGGAACTCACATCTGAGGCTTGTCTTAATGGCTGCAAGGCTAGTAGATGTCCACACCCACTGGCCACACCTTCAAAGTTTATATGCAAAGCCTTAAGTGGGCTCAGTCAGGTATACTGTCTGGATGGCCTCAATACCATGTCACCGTGGCTGTGTCCTTAGGGAAGTTTCTGGGGGATGGAGATGCAAATGGAAGGCAAATTCCCAGACCATGGAAGGCTGGGGAGCCTCCAAGTGCCCAGGGTCCAGCTCGTGGGCCAACCAGGGGTCAAGTCCCGAGGATGACCTCCCAAATAGACTGTCATCCCCACAGGCTCTTAATAAATCTTCTCCCGCTGGTGTCAGGGGAGGCCAGGGGACCCATACTTCCAACCTCATTCAGCAGTAACAAGGGGCCTCTCTTGCTCCTCACTGGGGTGGTCAGTGGACGTCAGGTGGAGACAGGACTGTGGACTCTGTGCAGTGACAAGGTGCCAACAAAGCCTAGGGGACAGCCTGGATCCCCACCTACTCCTGGCGGTGATGAGGTAATACCCTACCACCGCCCCTTGGAGTCTGCTAAACCATAAGATGGAAACAAGACCCAGAATCTCATAATGTAATGTGTAAAATGTCCAGGGTTCAACTGAAAGTCACTTGTCATACCAAGAACCAAGAAGATCCCAAACTGAGAAAAAAAAAAAAAGCCAACAGATGCCAACACCGAGGTGAAACAGATGTTGAAATTATTTGCCAAGGATTTCAAAGCAATCATTATAGAAATGCGTCGGTGATAAATTACAAACATGCTTGAAACAAATTTAAAAAAGAAAAACAGTCTCAGCACAGAGACCAAGAAGTTTGAAATGAAAATTTTAGAACTGAAAGATACAATAACCAAAACTAAAAGCTCAACCGTGAGCTCAATAGTAGGACGGGAGACACGGAGAAAAACATCAATGGACTTGAAAATAGAATAATAGAAACCACCTTTCATGAACAGCAGGGAGAAAATAGACTAAAAATTGGACAGAATCTCAAGGATCTGTTGGACTGTAACAAAAGATCTAACATTTGACTCAATGGAGGCATAGAAGGAGAGGAGAAGGTGGGTGACCTAGGTGTCCTTCTCTTGAGTTTTCTCAATAATGACTGAGAGGTAGAACAAAAATTAGGTATCACTACAGACTTATCAAAACAACGAAAATAACAACAAAGCTATAGCATCAAATTTTCAGGAGGATGTAGAAACACTGAATCACTCATGCATGCCCGTGGAAACGTACAAGGGTACGGCCACTTTGGAAAAGAGTTTTTGAGTTTTTTATAAAACCCAACCACTACCATATGGCCCAGCAATGGCACCTGAACAGTTATTGTAGAGAAATGAAAAGTTATGTCACACAAAAACATGGACACTGATGTTCTTTGCAGTTTATTTATAATAACCCCACCTGGAAAGAGGCTCTTCGATGGTGAATAGCGAGACACGGTGGTACATTTGTAGCCCGGAACACTGCTCAGCATTAAGGAACGAGCTATTGACACTTGCAGCAACTTGAATGAATCTCAAAGCAATGGTGCTGAGTGAAAACAAACAAACACCCAGTCATAAAAGCTTATATCGCAATCATACTGTATGATTCCACTGAATATAATTCTCTAAATGACGAAATTCTAGAGATGGAAACAGGTTAGTTGTTGCCAGGGGTTAAGGAGGAGTATGGGTAGCAGGAAAGCAATTCTTGGTGATGGAATAGTTCTGTATCCTTGATGGTGGGGTGATAACACAAATCTACATGTGATAGAATGGGATAGGACGATGAACATACCTTATATCAATATGAAATTCCTTCTTTTGATGTTGTATAATCATTGGAGGAAACTGGGTGAGGGTTATACGTAACCTCTCTGTACTATTTTTGTAACTTTCTGTGATCTATAATTACTTCAAAATGAATAGTTCAAGAAAAACTGAGGGCAAACTAGCCCTTCAAAATATTCGTATGAATTATAAAGTTATGGTAAATAATAACCAGACAAATGATCTACATTTGATTACACCTTGCATCAGACCCTTGCATGTATTAATTACTACAGGGAGTGTGAATTGGTAAAACTTTTATATTGAGAATTTGGGGACTGCCTACTAAAAATCGACATTAACTCTGATCAGGGAATTTCACTTCTAAGTACAGACTAATAATTGTTTCTGCAGGCTAATAATTGTTTGTGCATGAAATGAAATGAATTAAAATGCATTTAACGGGAGCACCTGGTCGGGTCAGTAGGTTGAGCCAGGACTTCTGCTTCTGGCTCAGGTCATGATCTCGAGCCCCCTTGCAGGCTCTGCACTGACAGAGAGGACCCTGCTTGGGAGCCTGCTCCTTCTCTCTCTGCCCCTCCCCTGCTCACGGGCATGCGTGTATGGGGGAGAGGGGGCCATGTTCCCCCTCTCTCTCTCTGTCTCTGAAAATGAATAAATAAACACTAAAAACTGAATAAACATTTTGGTAATAATAAAAGATGGAAAAAAACTAAAAAATGCATTATAAGATTATTGAAAAAAAAAGAGCCATTAAAACAATGAAGTGTCTCTAATAGGATCCATATGGAAAGTTCTTATCTATGTCAAGTCAAAATAAGAAGTACAGAATGGTTTGGTGGGCAGCATGCTACCACGAAAAATCTCCATGTCCATGTGTACATCCCTATCTATATCTCTTATGTAATTTTTATTTTTTTTATTTGAGAGAGAGAGAGAGAGAGAGAGCTGGAGCTAGTAGGGAAGGGGCAGAGAAAGAGAAATCTTAAGCAGACTCCACACTGACCCTCGAGGTGGGCCTCAATTCCACACCCCTGGGATCATGGTCCCAGCCAAAATCAATAGTCGATGCCCAACCAACTCAACCGCCCAGGCTCCCCTCTTTTGCTATTTTTATGAAGAATCTAAAATACTGTTTCAAGTCCAAAGGAGAAGCTGGTGACAACTGTTTCCTCAAACAATGGGAACTGGGGGGTGGGGTAAATCAAAGGAGATACATACTTATCAATTCTTGTCTCTTTCATTTGGAACGTATAGTATATGCACATACTACTTATTCTAAATAAATTATTCTTTCACAAAAAGCACGCCCCAGTTTGTGATTGTTGCAAGCTCTTGACAGGCAAGAATCCTGTGTCATTGTCTCCTGAAGTACCCCAGTTACCTAGAACAGTGTGATGTACTTAATACAGTAAATGCACAAGTACAGTTGTTATAAGAATGAACCATCCTGGGGCGCCTGGGTGATGCAGTCTGTAAAGCCTCACAGTCACTATTGGGTTGTTGTTACACATCTACACACACACACACACACACACACACACACAGTGCTCTCCTCCTCATCCCTGACCAAGCAAAGTAACCTCTTGAGACCACACAAGCAGGGAAACCACAGGGTTTAACTGATTCTCATAACAGACCTATCACTTGTGTAAATTCTTAGTAATGAAACATTATTTTTGAATTCTATAAAGTTTTTAAATTGTTTCCACTAATTTATCATTTAAGTTTATTTATTTATGTTTGAGACGGGTGCAGAGAGACAGAGAGGATCTTAAGCTGACTCCCTGCTTTCAGCACAGAGCACAACGCCGGCTCGAACTCAGGAACCGTGAGATCATGACCTGAGCTGAAATCAAGAGTCAGTGCTTCACGGACCGAGCCCCTCCCTGGACGCCCCTATGTTCCACTTTCTTCAAGTTGAAAGCCTCAGTGGTTATTTTTCACCTCAGTCATACTAGTCTTCCCTTTCGCCATTCCACAATCTGCAAACTTCCATTCCAACTTCAAAGTTCATGTGAAACGAGCTTTCGGGAGACTGGAGTCCAGTGAGTACCTGACAAGGCGCCTTCAGACGATAAATGATCACAGCAAATGAATGAATAAAACAAACACTGCCACCGGAATTTGCTTAGCAAAGTCAGCACACATCCCCAATGTCTGGAAGTCTCTTAGCCTCTAATGATTTAATTCATGTACTGCTATTTTTGAAACTGAAGTGACACGAGCCAGTTTTTTTTCTCTATTTGTCTTGACAGCCATAGTGCCAGCATAGAATCACAGGGCAACGATGAAGAGCAGAGATGCACAGTAGGTGTTTCATGTCACAGGAGTGCAGGGGGATAAATTAGAAAAAGCATCATTCTTGCAGATTGCGTGGATCTCTAACACAGCTAAGGAATGACTTAAGAAGTGAAAAACAAGAAGCTCACCTTCAGAACAAGTTAGCAGGTTTCCGTCACCCTTAACATCTGAGGATGTAGAAGAACACTACCTGCAAAGGTAGAAGGTCCTTCCGAACTCCCGCTCCTCCTTCAACCTTTGATTACGCACGTTCGCCCCTAACCCTTTGTCACCTTGCCTGCTTTTGTGTCAAGCATTACTCCCATGCTGTCTCGGGCCAGCTGAGTTCTTCATGTCTGAAATTACAACCACAGCAAACCAAAGCCTTGCTCCCGGGGTTTGGGTGGAGGGAGGGTTGCCGTTTCTGCAAGTCTAAGAAAGCCCAACCCTACATAGCAGGTACAGTTTACCAGGAGCCCTAATTAAAAAATGAGATTGCTGGGGCGCCTGGGTGGCTCAGTCAGTTAAGCATCCCACTTCGGCTCAGGTCATGATCTCACAGTCTGTGACTTTGAGCCCTGCATCGGGCTCTGTGCTGATGGCTCAGAGCCTGGAGCCTGCTTCGATTCTGTGTCTCCCTCTCTCTCTGCCCCTCCCCTGCTCATGCTCTGCCTCTCTCTGTCTCAAAAATAAATAAAAACATTAAAAAATTTTTTTTAAAAAATGAGATTGCTAGGACTCAGCTTCAGACCAGGACCATCGATCTGGAAAAGAGCTGGAAAAGGAGCTTTGGAAAAGGAGCTTTGGTGTCTGCGTTTTATCAAACTCCCCGCGCAGTTCTCAGGCCCTCGGAAGGTTGAGATGTGCAGGCGGCGGCTTTGCAGCTCTCGGTGTCGGCAGCCGCCAAGGCTCTTGCAGAGTCGTTGCACTGTTGAAACACCCCTCCAGGCTTTCTCCCTGGCCCTGCCGTTTTAATTCCTCGGCATCAGGCAAGTTATCATTGCCATTTGGAGAAACACAAAGTGCTTCACCTGAGCACTGTAAATAACAAATTAGAATAATTAGCTAGAGAGAGATTTGACGTGAAATTTAATATTTTCTACAATTTTGAAAGGACAAGGAATGTGGAATAGGGGTACCAGGCGGTTTTCAAAAGAAAAAGCCTTGTTGGTTGAGTTGGCGTTAATTTGCCAGTTCGAGACTGGCTAAAGTGTTGAGGATCTATACAAGAGAAGTTAATTCACCTCCACGTTGCCCAGATTTCCATCCCAGCCCTCCACTGCTGCTTTGAATGAAGCCCGCTTGGCTTTCAGCATGGGGTCCTGCTGCTGGAGTCCAGAACACGGGACAGATTGAGCTCCCGTAACTTCCATCAAGCAGACTCAAATGTGCTGCTACCTCAGGGACTGCACAGAATGTCAGCCAGACGTGAGGAAGCTGCAAGGATGCTTTCTGAGCAATAGAGAGAATAATCGGGCGTCCTTCCAGAATATTAAGTAGTATTGGCAGTAACAGGAAATAAACGGGTACGTGAAATCCATCTAGGATGACTTAAGAAAATGCAACATTATCGGTTTAGTTGGTGAGCTTTGTCTGTCTTCTCTCTTCATGGTAAAATGTAGCTTGAAATTCAAAGATGGATTGCTCTCGAGATGCACTTTTTAAGATTGCATAAACATTTTCAAAGCAGTTTATTTGAAAATAAAATGTTGGCCCCTCTTTGCCGTAAAGTAATTTCAAAATCCTAACTTTGTTAGTTGACGTATAAATCATAGTTCCAGTAACTGTTCATTCATTAATCTGAAAACCTCTGCTAGGCATGTAAAAAGGATAAAATATTTATGAAGCTCACATTGCTGTTGGCTGTTAATCAAATAATTATAATAGTGCAAGTGATTTAACATATTCTGGGTTTACAACCTGGATACAAATGATTTTCAATCTATCTAATTAAAAAGGGTGGAACAAAACTTTTGTATCTGACCTATTTAGATAAAACTATAACATGGGGTGCCTGGGTGGCTCAGTCAGTTAAGCATCCAACTTTGGTTCAGGTCATGATCTCACGGTCCGTGAGTTCGAGCCCCGCATTGGGCTCTGTGCTGACAGCTAGGAGCCTGGAGCCTGCTTCAGATTCTGTGTCTCCCTCTCTCTCTGACCCTCCGCCGTTCATGCTCTGTCTCTCTCTGTCTCAAAAATAAATAAACATTAAAAAAATTTAAAAAAAAACTATAACAAAAAATGCAAATCATTTTTCCTGAATAGATGAAATACATATTTGGTTATAATGCATTTAATTAGAATGCATTAAAAGGCTAAATGAAAGTTATTGAGAGCACTGTATGAGAAAGATACCATACTTTTTTCCCCTTCCACCTTTTGGAAATCAAATCATTATACTGTAACAGGAGAACATTTTTTTCAGACACCCCAGTTGAAATGCATTCTTTCTAAACTGTTGAGGAAGGAAAGTAAATGTGTAGCACTCTCTTTGACTAGTTTGTTTTTTTTCTTTTTTGTATGAAGTAATTATAAGAAGATAATTTTTGAAATGAAACCAGAAAAGAATCTTTAAAATAATAGCAATTTGTTTATCCATTTGGTAAGAGAGGTGGGAAGAAAATGACGGGATAAAACTTCCCTTGTTGGTTTAGGAAATTATTTCAGGCCCTGGAGAGGCTCATGTGGCCGGTCCCACAGGACTGAAGGCATTCACAGATGCCCGGTGACTTTACATGCGTGCTGTTTGTGCAGGGTGATGTTTCGATAATGCATAGGTCGCCCTGAAGGACTTTAAGAAAAAAGTCCGTAACCCCAACCCTGACCAGACCACTCCTCATCCCAGTTTTTGCTGGCAAGAAACACAGTAGACAATTTGACCCCCACCTAGAAAATACCAAATTCTTCTAAAGCAGCAATCTCTTGAAAACAGTGTAACAGGAGACTAGATATACTATGTAGAGCGTGGTAAATTGCACTATTTTTTCTGCCTGGAGTGCTTTTCCCCAATGGGCTGCTTCCTCTCTTTCAGGATTCAGTCCCACGCCTGCTTCTTGGTGAGGCTTTCCTAACACCCCGGTTGGGGCAACCTTCCCTCAGCCTCTTGTCCTCCCTCCGTCACTCTCCAACACGAGCACTTCATTTCCTTTGCAGAGCTGGCCACTGTTGGAAAACACTGTCTTTTTTGATTTAGCACTTGCTTTTCTTTGCCAAAATGTAACACTTCTTGACAGAGGGGCCAGCCCTCGCTCAAGAACCATTGTCATCCATTTGACCCATATTTGCTGAAATGTCAGAAGCTGGGTATAAAATGTTGAGCAGAGCAAACATGGTCCTTGCCCTGGTGTAGTTTATCGTGCAGTGGGGAAAACAAACAACTCGACAAACAAATGTACCATTATAAGTGAGATAAAAGCCAGTGAGGAGAGAAATAGAGGCTACGAAAGCTTATAATGAAAAATCTAATCTCTTAAGTGGATTGGAGACATTTTCTCTGAGGAAGAGCTTTGAGCCCCTATTTAAAAGATGAGTAGAGTCCAAGCTGAGAGAGGAGGCTGGAGAAAGACCCTGTGGCAAGAGAGAAGCTGACGTATGTGAGAAACGGAAAGAAATCTGATGTAGCTGGAACACAGGAAGCTTTGGGGAGCGAGATATGAGACTTGCTATGGAGATCAGATCTTCATGGGTTAGGATACCGTGTGTGTGTGTGTGGGAGGGGGCAGGTGTTGTGTGAGTCGTGACTTTACCCTGAACATAATGGAATTATTGAATACCGTGGGCAAGCTAGTGTTAATGTGTATTCGCAGAAAAGTATTGCAGATCTGTGTTTTGTTAGATGATTGTGACCGATCTGTAGAGGACATTCAATTGAAGAGACCTAACAAAGACTGCAGGTAGACCAAAGGATGTCATGGCCCTTTTCCTTGGGAGAAATGATAAAAGTCTGGGTTTGGGTAATGCCAGTGGGAAAGCAAATAAGTGGGTAGATCCAAAAATTATAAAAAATAAAATCTAAACTAGAAGTTTAGCTACTCCATCCAACTTAGACAATTATTTTTCCGTCATCCCTTTTTAATAGGCAAATGGAATTCTTGAACTTTGTTCCTTACGACCCAAGCTTCTTCGTAATGTATGAAGCACCAAGTAGGTTTAAAATCCAGCTAGAGGTCTTTAACTCTAGTAAGAATTGATGAATTGGCTCTTGGTGGTTTTATCTGTAGAAGATACAGGGTCAATAACTGGGAATCTGCTATCAAAATCATATCTCAACAAATTACTGGAATCGTAACATAATTTCACAGAACCTGAGCAAAAATTGCCAAAACCTAGTTGCATTTAATACAGCCAAGTCAAATAACATTTCATAATATTAAATTAGAATGGTCATAGCACATCTCAAATTATAGGGAGTTATGACACTCTTAAAATATATTTAGCCCTCACTATTTATTATCTAACCATTAGGCAGCAAAGCCAGGCAGGAGGTGTTTTAACTAAAATAACACAGCTATACTGAGATCTATGTGTGAAGTACTTTTCAAACACAGCCTCAAAGTGTCTGAATTGTAGGAAAATTACATTAGAAGCAATTAACTGGAAGATGTTTTGTTCTCTTTATTTATATCATTCTCATTTTGTAGAAACCCTGGGATAGCACATAACAATTCTTTCAATCTTTAATCATCTTTTAATTCATTTTAATGTCACTTTTCTGAAAGATTCCTCATATATTTATTTTTTAGGATCCCTGTCTATCTCCCTCTCTTTCTATCTCTCTACCCATCCATTCTCACATATATATGTGCATTATTAGCCACTCTAAAATGCTTAATAACTATATATGCTCATTATAATATATTTGACTAAAATATTGTGTAAAATCCAACTACTTTAAACAATAACAACTTTCAGCAGCAGTAACACCAGTCAAACTAATATAAAAGCAGTAATTTTGACACATTCAAAATATACAAATGCATAGGCAAAATGTAATTTAATGAACATTATATTTCTTGGTAAACAAAGCAAATGTCAACTTGATAACATATTTGAGGAAATTCATCGAGTAACCTAAACAAGGAATCTATTCACACATATACCAAGTGTCCAAGAAAAAAAGAATTTGTTGATAATCTTAAAGTAAAAACAAAACCTCCCACAATTTACCATGTTAGTCTCATCACATTTTTCTCTAACTTTAGAAAAAAAACACTTAGTCTTCAATCCCTGTAATTTAATTTTACAGTAAAGCCAAATGAAATACAGAGCCCAGACCTGTCATTAGACTCTACAAATACATAAAATGCATAGGCGGGCAACACCAGAAAAGCAGTAGTAATGTGTAAATAATGAGGTGCTACTGGGCCAAAGTGACATATGAGTCCCTTCATTGACAGCAAAGTGATAGAGACACACAAAATTGAAGGAATGCATGTCCCATTTGGAAAGAGTAGGAAAAAATTGTTCAGTTGTCTCCAGCACAGTAAATGGTCAGTCCTGATATTTTTTCTCATGTTAACACAGTTGGGCAGGAAGACAGTTTTACCAAAAACCATGTGTGCTCTACAGGGTGTTTAATGCAACGATAGTCACATAAAACTAGTGACATTGACCTCTTAGCGAATTCACCACCCCGAATTTCTTTTTTTTTTTAATTTTTTTTAACGTTTATTCATTTTGAGAGAGAGATGGAGCAGAGACAGAGCATGAGTGGCGGAGGGGCAGAGAGAGAGGGAGACACAGAATCTGAAACAGGTTCCAGGCTCTGAGCTGTCAGCACAGAGGCCGACACGCGGCTCAGACTCACGGACCGCCAGATCATGACCTGAGCCGAAGTCAGACGCTTAACCAACTGAGCCACCCAGGCGCCCCAAACCACCCCAAATTTCTGAAGCCTCACATTTCACATTGAAAAATATTTACAAGCAGTATACAGAAACTTTTCAACTGCAACTCTTGCTATTATCTACCCCATATTGAGGAAAGTAGGGACTATTCTAGCCGATGTAGGAGAAATATTCATATTCATGAAATGTGACCAGTCACTCATTATTTTCTAATTAGACACGAAACTTATCATATTAGAAAATTTGAAGACACAGAAAAATATAAAGAAAAAAATGAAAATCACCTATAATCCCATCTCCCCACTGTTACCCCACTGTTACACCCACTGTTACCATTTTGGTATATTTCCTTTGAAACTATTATTATGAATGTGTACATTTCTAACAACTAAAATCATATCACATATAAATTATCCTCCTTTTTTACTCAACTTTCTATCATGATTTTCCATATTGTTAAATATTATTTAAAATTATGAAATTTAAAGTCTACACAATAACCAATTAGTTATATATACAGTGATATATTTTTCAAAAATGTTTAATGTTTATTTATTTATTTTGAGAGGCAGATAGAGAGAGAGAGAGAATCTCTGTACTGACAGCATAGAGCCCGATGTGGGGCTCGATCACACAAATCATGAGATCATAATCTGAGCCAAAATCAAGAGTTGGACGCTTAACCTCCCGAACCACCCAGGCGCCCCTGCAGCAATCTATTTGTAACAGGTGATGTATCTATGGGTGTGTTTTCTATTTCCAATGTTCGTGATTAAAAGTACAGTTTTGCAACTGTTCTCTACATTTGTGAGTACAACGCCCTTCCGACCATCGTTAGGCACAACGCTTCACTTTTAAGACATAATCATTTGACAGACATATAAAGAGTCTAAGAATTTTTTGGAAAATTGAAAATAACAACTTTTAAACACTCTTTGAAAAATCACATGGGTAAGGAAAAGTTTATTTCATACAAGTCACTACATTTGAAGACTCGTTACTTTTCAAAGCCACGCTTCTCGATAGTCTCCACGTTGCTGATGCCACTTGCACTATCGTCTGTGTTTTGAGGAAACTGCCTAAACTTTCGCTGTCTGGGTGTCTGCAGATCCTGTCTGGGAAATGCGAACTCCAGCAGGTTTCTGTCTTCCTATAATGAAGGAAAGTCACCTGGAATAGCTTAGTACTGAAAGGTGTGCTTCACAGATACAGCAGCTCAGCAGGCAGGATCTTCTGGATCGTCAGAATCAACTATGAGAGCTGCGTAAAGTGGTGAGATATTAGGACGGCCTTCACCGAATTGCTACACACAAAGAGCTGAGAAATGCTTACCCGTACATTACATTGTCTTCATAGTCAAAGTAAAGTGGAAAAATAAATGAAAGTTACCTAGATAATTCAAATTAATATACTTGGTAAAGAGAGTAAAAAATACATGTTTTCAACAAGCAGCCTCATTTGATTTCTCTGTCTTTGATTTTTAAGTGTGTCAATATATAATTGATTCTATTTCGAATTTATCATATTCATCAAAATCTTTACATATTAACATTAGGACCCATGAAATCCATTATAATTTACTCTTTTTATTCCATCTAGTAGCTAGTCATAGTCAAGTGTCTAAAAAAAATAAGTATTTTAGAACCCATTAGAATAAAAAACTATACTACTCAGTGTGTTAGGGTTCAAAATGTGTAGAAACACTTGAACGCAAACCCACCAATTCAATCTCCTATTTAGAAATTGGTGCCACACAGAGGCCAATCAAAACCAGCAGTGGGACTAAAGCAGGTTGTCTAGGACAGCAATTAAATCATTGTTTTTCTGTTTGCTTTGTTAAGGTTGTATCTGATAGTTTTCTCCACTGGAAATTTACTAATTTTCCTGTTTGTAATTAATAAGTATTTTGGGGGAGACACTCTGAGAAGACCTAATTTTTCATACTGGTCTCCATTTATTTTAGCATCTATGGATAATCCTTGCCTGGAACAATTATTGTTGTAATATATGTCAAATGGTAATTCTCTATTTCCATCATTCTTTCTACATTTATTAATTAGAATTCTGCAATAAAGAGCTTTCCCTTCTCTCTCATTTGTTCATTTAATTATTTATGTATATCAATGATGATGAACAGATTTTATCTTATTCTACGGCAATTACCTGTTACTATCTTTATTTTGTTGCTGAAATTGTCCCAGATTTGGCCAATTGGTTCCTGTGTCATTTTGACATACTACGTCATGTATTGAGCCTTTCTTTCTCTTTCACACCATAGGATGGGCCAGGCTCATTTTTTTTCCTTGTCCTTTCCTGTCTGGAACCAACTATTTCTCCAGGGAGCCATGTTTCCTTTTCACTGGAGTAGATAATTGTTATTTGTTTCCTGAAGGTATCGGAGAAACAAATTTAGAACCTTGCCTCTGATTCCCAATCTATTTTCCCTAAACCATGGTAAAAGTTGGCACATGGCTTTTCAATTTCTCTTTAGTGACAGTATTAGAAAGAGTACTGGTGATTTGGCTGAGGGTTAACAAAATGGGGGGGGGGCAAATGTCTTATCCATCTCAATGCCTCAAGTATGCTTTAGAGTGAAGCCTTCACCACTCTCAAGAAACAACTATGCTTTATCTTGATTGGTTAACATCATAATTACCACCTACATTTATATTGTTTCATGTAAGAGCAAATACAAAACGTTTATCAGAAAACAAACAAACAAAACCTAAAACGTACCTACTGGCAGACAGATCTTTTCTTCTCACATCTGAAAGCTCCGGTTCAGAATGGAAAAAGGATTTAAACCACCAGTCGGATTCTGCCACTTTTGGTAACTCTATCAAATAGAGGTCATATTATCTCCTTACCAAACACATTTGAAAGATTAAAAACAAAGGAAAATCATGAGGATGATGCTGATAAGAAATAAATCAAATACCTTGTTGGGATTTGTCATCAGGTATGACGTTAACAGAATCAGAGCCACTTAAAGAGCTAACTGAAGAAATGCTGGCCTCTGTAGGAAACAATCAGTAAACAAAGAAAGAATTGGCAAACACAGATATATTGTTTATGCATAGACTCTGAAGTAGCAAAGCAGCATGTTTTGAAATAATTTACTCCTGGATCATGAGTTCATGAATTAAAATTGATTAAATTGTCAATGAGTCAAAAAGACTTCCAGAAAAAGGTGTATTACTTTTTTTTTTTTTTAAGTGTAAGATAGTTTCGTAAGGATATGCCATAACATGTGACTGTTTGTGCCGGAAAATTTTGACCATAGAGCTTGGGATACACCTAGCTGGCATAGCACCCAGGTTTTCCAAAGAGTCATCATTTGTCTCTTGTCTGCATAGGCTTTTTCTCATTAGTTGCCTTCTGCTTTAGCTGCATTATCTGAGTCCTTCTGCTCTCTTAAGACATGGTCAAGCTATCCTTGTCTTTTTCCCTTGCGAATTTCCCGGGATTTCTTCGTGATTTTCTGGAGGGCAAGTTCTGGTTGATTTCCATGGGTCATGCCTACCACAGACCAAGCCTGGAAGGGAGCTACTGGGAAGACCAATGGACTCATAGCATGCTCTTACATTTTCTATTAATAAGGTATATTCCTTTCTATGGTGGATAACTCTGTCTCTCAATCCCTCCATAGATATAGATGTAGCATTTAAAATATAAAAGTCAGCATTTGGGGCGCCTGGGTGGCTCAGTCGGTTGAGCGTCCGACTTCGGCTCAGGTCATGATCTTGCAGTCTGTGAGTTCGAGCCCCGTGTCAGGCTCTGTGCTGACGGCTCAGAGCCTGGAGCCTGCTTCAGATTCTGTGTCTCCCTCTCTCTCTGCCACCGCCCCCCCCCATGCTCTGTCTCTGTCTCTGTCAAAAATAAATAAACATTAAAAAAAATTTAAATATAAAAGTCATCAATATGTTAGTATAAAATTAAGAATAAATATTGGAAATATTCTACATTAGAAATATTACATATTTAAATATCCTACAAATATTACATATCTAAATATTCTACAAAGGTAGATTTTCAGAAATAAAGGAATTATTTTTAATTTTTTTAACGTTTACTTTTGAGAGAGAGACAGAGCGTGAGCAGGGGAGTGGCAGAGAGGAAGACAGAATCCAAAGCAGACTCCAGGATTTGAGCTGTCAGCACAGAGCCTGACGTGGGGCTTGAACTAATGAACTGCAACATCATGACCTGAGCTGAAGAAGCCAGACACTTAACCTACTGAGCTACCCAGGTACCCCAAAGGAATTATTATTATTATTATTATTATTTTATTTTTGGGACAGAGAGAGACAGAGCATGAACGGGGGAGGGGCAGAGAGAGAGGGAGACACAGAATCGGAAACAGGCTCCAGGCTCCGAGCCATCAGCCCAGAGCCCGACGCGGGGCTCGAACTCAAGGACTGCGAGATCGTGACCTGGCTGAAGTCGGACGCTTAACCGACTGCGCCACCCAGGCGCCCCCCAAAGGAATTATTTTTAAAGACTAAACATTTTATTTGCTTTATGGTACTTGTATTTTAAACCTATAAGTCTTTTAAAAGATCAGAATATAAAAATAACTTCTATGGATATAATAACATTAAATAAATGGGCATAGTTTAAACATTTTGAAAAAGAATAAATCAATAGGCCTCTCCAACTTTTATCTACAAACAATCATTGAAATAAGAATTTTCTACTTGTGGACATATTTTCAATAAATGATCATTTGTTCCTGAAATGATCGTTTCATTCTATGGAATTTCTGAATTTTCTTTAATAAGCTACAATTTTCTATTCAGCTATGAATATTCACAGATGGGTAGATCAGTAAAAATCAAACTGACCAAATAGAAGCTGACCTATTATCCATAGCAGAATATGGAAATTTAAAAAATCCTTCAAGCAGAGTCATGCTATCCCTTCTTTTCTCAGGAATAAACAGTATTTTATTTATGTAAAATTATCAGCTTTCAATGTATCCTATCAAGTGTACGATACATGAAATTAAAGCAATTATGAAATATGCACTTATTTTCACTTATTTTAAGAGTTAATGGTTGCATCAATGTGATATAATATAACAGAGTTAAAACAAAGAGATAAACCTTGACAATATTGATTCGAGAGAAGTCTGGAACGAGTTCTATTCCCATTTTCCTCACTGTCACAAACAGTCATCCAGTCTTGTTCCTTAAATTCTGACCAGGACCTGACACATAGGTTAATAACATCCCACAAACATCACCTTAAATCGCATTCTCTAGGAGTATCCTCTAGGGATGATACTAACTTACTTCGATAATACTGATTTCTGGCCAGCAGGCAACCAATGGAAGGAACTGACGCCATTCTTCTCCCTGTAAACAAGCACCAGTGAGACTTTAGAACAGTGACAGGGGAAGAGAGGACATTAATCACATGGGACTTCTTTTCTTTTTTTCCATATATATATATATATATATATATATATATATATTGTAAAGCAACGTAATTTACTGTGTAATAAATATCCGATAAGAAAAAGTTTACACAAAACCGTAATCAAATATACTACAATAAGCCAGAAAATGCAATGTGTATATTTGTTTGGAAAAGCAAGAAAAACTAGATATCCAACTACAAACAATGCCCACAACTTATTCCATCTGAAACAAACCTAAAAGTTAGAGTAAAAGTGTTAACACAGCCACAAAATAGTCACTCACCTATTTTCCCCAATTTGTTCTTTTGAAATAAACGTGTTTTCAGGTTTCCTGAGAAAACACACACGGAAAGAATGGTAGTGATCCAGGAGGGACTGAGTGCCTCAGGCCAAGAGCACTCTGCAGGGAAGGTGGGTGTGCTCTGGGACCCCCGGGAACACCTTATATTTGGAAGGCTGAAACCTGAGCTGTGGCACAACAGAGGGAGGCGAAGCTCTCTGCCTGTCTGCCCTTGACCACGTCAGTGTGCCAACTGGGGCTGCAGGCAGCAGGGACTGACTCTGTAAGGTCATAGCTCATGACTGCTGGTCTCTGCGGGGCAAGAGGTGATGGCCGTGCATCCTCTCAGCCTTCTATTTGATCTCACACTTCTGGGGGAAGCACTACGCTGGGCTTTGCAGGGGGAGGGTGGCTGTGGGGGCTATGGGGGGCCACCCCAGCCAGGCTGCAGGCCAGCTGATGGAACTGTACATGCCCACAGACACAATGATGCAAAGCAGAGCCACAAGAAGAGCTCCCCGAGTCATTGAAGTCCTATGGGACAGGACGTGCGCTGCTGAAATTTATGGGCAGTCCATTAGAAGCTCAGTGAGAATAAGACAGAAATCATGGGTAATGAGGGGAAACTGGTGACTCCATGACATGGTAGCAATATTATTCATTCATTCAAAATCTGTATTTATATTCTAATTTTACTAACGTCCATTATGGGAACTGTTTTGCCATTTCACAGACTCCGTTTGTCATGAGTCAAATCATGGCTCCCCTTTTCACTGGGGCGGGGGATTCTCAATCACTGTTTCAATTTATTGAGTAGCTATTTGTTTCACCAGCTCAAACCACACAAAATTATTTGTGCCAGCTAGGTTCAAATACATTCAAAACACTGATTTTAGTATGCCATCGTGGTTCTTTTTAAATGTCTGGTCCACCTGGTTATGGATCCTTTATGTTGCTAACATTACTTACTTAACGCCTTTTCTCTTTCTGTCTTGGTTAGTTTTGCTAGGAGTTTCCCTATTGCATTGGATCTGCCAAAGAACTGTTTGTTCTTTTCTTTGTTTCTTGATTTTATATTTCATTATTTTCTTTCCTGCTTTTATTCTTCCTTTTACTTACTTTAGTATTATTCTCATTGTCATTTGTTTCAAAATATTTTGTCAACTGCCATTATGACATTTCTCGAATGTTTAATTTCAAGATGCTTTTCTTTTTCCAAATCCATAAAAATTTCAAAATCTTTTAGTTTATTTCCAGACCCACTGTATTGTCAACAGAGAATGTTTCATTTTTATTCATTCTTTAAAGTCGTTTTTGGAGATGGCTTTCTGTGTATTTAAGAATAGTAGATACTCTTCATCCACTGCATGCAATCTTGATTTTGTAAGTGTCTATTAGGGCGTGTTACTTAACTTTGTTAAATTACATACTTACCAATGTGTTCCTGCTTGATCTACGAGTTTCTAGTATGATTGCATCATTGAATTCTATCATTTTTAGTTTCTTAGGTTTTGAAGCTATGTGAATAGATGTATACAAAATCACGATAGTATCTTCTCGGTAGATCTTGGCTTTTCTCTTCCTTCATCGGCACTAATGTTTTAAACAACTTTGGTCATTTCCCGCCCCCCCCCGCCTTGATTTTTTCTTTTTCCCCCGGACTCCGACTGGTCTAGGATTAATTTTGCAGCACTAGCTGTTTTGAAAGTAACAGAAGGGTGTATTTCTTTGCATCCCTTCATTTTCAACTTGCTGGTTTGCTTCATCGTGTAAAGCACCCTTTGGCCGTATTATTTTTTCCTAATTTTACATGCATCCTCTGTGTCACAATTATACTTGTTGTCTTTTTAGCCTTTGGTTTCTTGATGAGTTTTGAATGTGTGTTTTCAGGTTCACTGTGAGTGGGAGTCAACTTGTATTGTTCTCTCCCCTCTGCATCACACCCCCTGACTACACCACTGCCCCTGTCCTGGTTAGCGGTACCGAGGTTTTACCTACCTGACTCGAGTTTTTGTATTTTTGTGTTATAAAACTACTCACATTTATAGAGGTATTTATTTCTGTCACACATTAGTATGTGAGTTCCTCAAAGGCAGAGAGTACTCTATTCATTTTTGCTTTAGCAAGAGCCACCACAAAACCTGATACATGTAGTAGTTCTTGTTCTAGAAATCTGACAAAACGAACATATTCCTCCTGTGCGTGGTCATGAGGATTACACCTTTTGCTACAAATTTAAATGTCATAATAGGGCTCAGATTTCCATGCTATAACTGTGACATAATACCCAATTGTTTTCTGACTTACTTTTTTTGAATATCTATGCATTAAGTTAGTTTAACCATAGTTTCATTCAGATTTTGTCCTAGATTTAAGTTATGCTGGGGTGCCTGGGTGGCTCAGTCAGTAAAGCATCCTTCTTTGGCTCAGGTCATGATCTCACCGTTCATGGGTTCGAGCCCCGCGTCGGGCTCTGTGCTGACAGCTCCAGCCTGGAGCCTGCTTCGGATTCTGGGTCTCCCTCTCTCTCTGCCCCTCCCCCGCTCATGTCTGTCTCTCTCTGTCTCTCTCAACAATAAATAACATTAATTTCTTCTTTAAGTTATGTTAACATTTTTCTTTGATTCTACTGAGAGAATGCCTGCCCAAGTGTGAGGACACACTACAGGCCAGCATGGAAGCTGGAACTGTCTTCGCAAATTTCTGTTCAGGAAGCCGAAAGACTCTGGCAAATGACTCTTCGTAAAGGGAAGAGAAAATAGATATAAGAACAAAAAAATAAGAAGTACTAATTAAAGTCAACCGCAACCTTTGTGAAAGCTGATCTATTTATCACATGTAAGATACCATTACTCTTTCTAATTGTATTGACATTGAATGAAGCAGTAAATGGGTATCAGATTGTTGTTTTGGAGAGCATGGGAATTTACGGTAAGAAACATGGTCATGCTTGTAGGTAATTTATCATGACCCTGTGCCATCACAGACAAGTGACCAAGTATGCAGTATGAGATCAATGTGTGGCCGTTCTGGAAGACTTACATTGCCTATATCTAATTCCAGTCTGCAGTTACACAATATCTGAGTGTGCACAAAGATGTCAGGGATTTTAAATATGTAGTAACATCCAGAAAAATAAACATGCCATATTAAGCGTCGATTACTCTATGCTTAATAACTTGTACCTGCAAACAAACATGTGTATGAGGTGTTTAAAAAAAAAAAAGGCATGACAGTGTGCACTAAAATACCATTTCATTTCATAAATTTGGTGGAGAAAATGACCAATAATTAGTTACTGAATGTCTCTGGGCCTTCCACACACATATAAAATGGAAATAAGAATATGTTAGTTTATTTGAAATCCAACGCAGTTCCAAACTATATAATTCAATTGTTCGTTTAAATTTCATGTCTGCCTGAATTATGTACAGTCTATGAGGCAATTATCATGGCTGTACAAAATAGAAACCAATTCCACGTACAAGCAGAGAAATGAGTTATTAGGAGAAGAGTCGTCAGTTCCTAAAATCAGTAGGAGACGTGGAGAGGTGTGGTCTGAAAAGCCAGGTCATCCAGTGCAATCCTGGAAGCTGGGCAGTGAAGGACCTGAGTGGGGGTACAGCAGGAGGCATCCTCAAACTGAGTTTCCATGGTGCGAGGACCTAGAATTGCCACAGCCACACATCCCAGCAGCGGCTGGCCTTCCCCGACAATCCCTCCAAACAACAGGCACCCCAAATGCAGTGTGCCTTCTAACAAGCAGTGTGTTTAGCTCTGCACGGAGAGTGTTGGTGACTACTGCCTAAGAAGGGGAACCGTAAGAACAAAGTACTGTGGCACGTTCACCAGAGAATCCTACCCCCATGTGCCCCTTAGGGGGATAATGAGGGTCCGGGGCTAGGAGTGCCTTTTCTCACTGGCCCTTTGCTCATAAACTTTCCCAACAAATCCTATTTCTCAACACATACCATGAAACGTTTGCACACACTGTCCTGAGAGGTATTTACTACCAGAAAGCGGCCCAGAAGGAATCGGGCTTAGAAGGTGGCAGGAACTAAATACTCTTCCCTTAGCTACGACCAAGTCTCCAACCCAAAGCGCCCAGTAGAACTGATCTTGTCTAAGTCTAGGTCATGTGCTGACATCCAGCTACATAGAGACACAACATATCCTTGCCGCAAAAACTGATAACTGCACTTTAGGAACTATTCTCTCCTTTCTTTTTAGTATTCATTGGGCATGGTCCACCTAACTGAAGACTACATTTCTCAGCCTCCCTTGCAGCTAGGAATTAGTGTGGACCAGTGAAATGTGAAAAGGGAGTGGTCCGTCCTCAAGGTCACCTCCTTAAAGACCAATCCACTTGCCTTGGACTTCTAGCCCAGAAGTAAGAGGTCACAAGTCACGGGGTGGCACAACTGTTCTTACATCAGAATGAAATGAAATTCTTACGCGGTGCATCTTGTTACTGGTATTCAATTTACACTGCACACTGACCCTTCAAATCCCTCTGACTTCTGTAGTGAGTAGTACAGAGTGCTGGATCCCCCACACGGGAGGGGTCCCCAGATGCCAGAATGCCAGGAGCAAAGACTGAGCTTACCAGCACGCTCCACTGTCCCTATTCCTAACATGCACCTTGCTTTATGGAGCAGTTTTCATCTCATCCACCACCGGCTCTTATTTATACTGTATATCTGACTTACAAGTCTTCCTTTTCTGCTCTCTTCCCTGACCCCTTGAAGCAAAGGAGAATTCATTTCAATGACTTCCTCGTGTCTTGTTACTACTGGGTGGGCTAATGAGTCACTTGCCAGTTACACAAATAGTCAAACATCTATATATGTGTGTGTGTGTGTGTGTGTGTGCGTGTGTGTGTATTATCAATCCAGGTCTTGATACTTCTTTGCTTTGGTCCACATTCTCCCTGATCAGTCTCCAAACATTAGTCACAATGTGAAAACGTGGATTGATCACTTCTTAATAAGCCCTGGTCTTGATTCTTGAGGTTCCCCCCACCGTCCACAAAGCCACTGGGCAGGTGAGTATTCTCTATCTGTGGTCGCCAAATCCGTGAGAGCAGTAATTAGATCCTTTCTGAGCACTATCTCACAAACAGGAGAAGATGGCTTGCATTCTTGGTGCAAAGACCATTTCTCAGTAGGCTCTATCTTTAGGATTCTCTTAGTCGCCAGTTTTCAAAAGTCGCTGTCAGTGTCGTCTTCTGAGAGTAAGGCATCTAAATAAGCAAAATAACTGGCAGAACTCCCCAAGGCTCAGCACCCTGCATTCTCCAGGACTGGCAGGATGGAGTCTGGAGAGCTTGGGAGGAGACTCTCAACAGTTGCTTCATCAAATGCTTTCTTCTTCCTAAATGTTGAGATTAGGTAAGCAAATACACTGAAAGTAATAAATATGCTAGCGCCTAAAGGACTTGTCTTCCATTTTCTCTTGGTTTTATGCTTTGAGGCAGAGACAAATATTCATAATTATCTAAGTCAGTGTTTCTGGCTTGTGACTCCTATGCCTGCTGAGTTAGGTACTTTCTGTCCGTAATGACCAATGTAACGAGTACTTGCAGCCATAGGAAACAGTTTGGAGACATGAACACACTTTCTTTTTTGTGTCTTCCGTAGCATATGTAAGGACAACAACAACAAAATCATGGGATTTATTTTTTTTTTAATTTTAGATTGTAGATTAGATTTTATTTAAAATTTGAATATTAGATCAAACTCCTAAACATCATTTGTCTTTGCCATAGTCTAATCGCTTTCATTTCCCACAAATGCCAAATCTAAGTACAAGGAGGCTGTGTATTTTGATATGCAAAATAGCAAATACTGATATTTTGATGTTTTGATAGGATCTTTGATACCAAGATCCTAATCTGAATGCATGGAGTATCTGATGATCTGACTGTAGGTGTCTTAGGCTCTGTTCTTAGGAAAACATGTGCATCCACATACAGTTTTACTAGAGACTTCTTTCCCCCCAAACCCCAAAAGAATGAAAAGGGAGTGGTGAGAAAAGGTGCCCTGTGAACTTGCCTTGACAATTTCATAAAGAAAATAGGATGGCACTTCTACGTTGTTCTTAACTGAAGCAAGGCTCCAGGCCTTTGCTCTTGTACATTGATGAGTCTCTGAATGTGGGCTGCCCCAGGGCGACACATGCCAAGGGAAGGGTGAGTGTGTGCTCAGTTGACAGAGACCCCTGGAGGACAGCTGCAACTCACCAGCAGCGAGAAGTCATGGTGGCTGGTGATAAGCACCTTTGTCCTGAAGGGAATCTGGGCAGTGCTGCCAGGTCCCCAGATGCCACCCTTTGCATTGCTTGAGTCAAGTGCTTTCAAGAGTTTGGGGACACCTCTTTGGAGTCTCCAGCAGGTTTCTTTCCCTGGGAAAATTGAGGAGAAGAAGGTGAGTGGAATGCAGTGTAATCCCTGCCAAGGCAGCTGGACTTAAGTCACATCACATAGCTATGCTCCCACCCTTTACTGTCCATCTTGCATTTCTCTGACTCTTGGCTAGCACCTCTGCTAGTCCAAATGACCTAACCTGGAAGGCTTCGCAAATCTTCATCTCTGAGTCTCAAAAGCCACTGCTCATTTTGCCCTTCTTAAGCTGAGGATGTTTGTGTGGGGAAGGCACATTCCCCAGAAAGACCTATTTTTATGACTGGCTCCTGGACCTGAGCTCATGAAATGTTCCATTTCATAAGAGTGGTTTTGCATTTCTTTGGCCTGGAGCCAAGCTGTGCCAGTTGTCTAGAGGCTTAGTCCTAACAATGTGATTTGTGGTGGTCTGGGTTTCAGTAGCTGAGGTAAATCATGCAGGGGCTATATGCCCACATGACTGATTCTCATTAAAAACCCTGGACTCCAAGGCTGAGATGAGCTTCCCTGACCGGTAACACTCCACACATGTTGTCACGTCTTTACTTGGGGAATTTAGTATGTTCCAAGTGATGCTGTGGGAAGAGACTCCTGGAAGCTTATGCCTGGTTTCTCCAGACTTATACCAACCAGGGGAATTTTGGAAGTCCATCACCATCTATAGGATCCAGCTGGTTTCTAAAGGGGCCAGGCAATTAGATTAAATACATATATGATGGCGACCACCACTCATGCATTCTTCGTATCCTTAGAAGTAGAATTAGTATCAGCCACTCCTCCCAAGGAACAATTTTAAAAGTTCAGTATCTTAGCCATTGTGTGTGGGGGCCAGTTTTGGAGGCTTTTACCTGGACTTTCCCACCAGTAACTCCTATACCAGAGGATAATGACCACTATAGTCGTTCTGCCAACCAAGGAAAGACACTGGGCCCAGTGGACAAAGCAAGTGTGGCCTGGACCTGGGTCAGGGCTCTGCTAATGATCTAGGCTCTATACCATCCACTCTAACAAGGATGTCATGATGATGTTTCTTATTCTTGAGAATCAACTTCAACATAGTACTTTTGTTCAGAAGTCCTCAACATGTCTATATATTCCCATCCCATGGTGTGTGAATGGCCCTTAGGTCCCTTTGGGGAAGACCTAGGGGGCTTATTTTCAGATACACACTCCATGTTACAGGATCTTAATTCATGGGAACGCAGCCCTCCTTAGATCAATGAGTTCCAGATATGAGAACGGTCTAGGATCCAGAAACTAGAGTGCTGTTAGAATCTTTGGCTTTATCTTAATTGTACACATTAAGCAATATTCCTGAGATTAATCACCTATATTGGCCTTAGGAACACCGTGTTATACAAGCCATCTCACTGTAGGTTAGGCTCCTTTTATGGCCACTCTGACCTTACCACCTATTCTGATATTTGCACTCACTGAGCTTCTCATGGTTAAGTACCATAACCCGGCCTCTTTTGGGGGATCTGGTTATTCCCATTGCAATTAGTGAGTCACATCTATAATATCACCTTTTATTCTGAGTCTTGAACTATAAAATCCTCACTGTGCTTCTCAGTGAATCTGGTGCTTCTCTCTCCAATGTTCTCCTTCTCATTTTGTGAAAACAGAGTATCTCCTGGAAAATGTAATCATTTTGGGTCTTCTGACCTTAAGTAGGATATCTACTCTAGCATGACCATTTCTATCTCAGCCATCTTCCACAGTGATTCTGGAATTCCTATTGACTTTGTTGTTACAGCAGCCCTAGCAAACAAATACACAGGACAACTGTTAAGATGTATACCAAGGGTGAATTGGGACAAAACACCAGTGGACAGGGATGCATTAGTATCCATTGTTGCTTCCAAGAATCAGCCTGGCAACATATTGACATTGTAAGATGGTCTTTCCAGGGTGTTAGATCCTATATTGTGAGAAAAGTGACCCTTATCAATAAACTCTCCCATTAGCCACCTTGACCCAGCACCATAATGCCCAGTGCCATTTGTATTCACCGAGGTACATGTTGGAAAATCCTGCAGCTCCTTTAGAATATACTTCCTTTGCACTTAACATTACCTTCAAGCAAAAAAGGAACTCTGATTTTAATAAAGAAGAGTTGGCCGTTTCTGCAGACACAGAGGTTTTGGGACAATCTTGGCAGTTGACTATGTTTTCTGTGCATTGCCTCAGATGTCCTTATCACAATTCTCAGTGTCTGTTTTGTTTGTTTGTTTTTTGTTTTGGTTTTGGTTTTTGGTTTTTGGTTTTTGGGGTTTTTTTTGCAACTGGGATCCTGGCCTTGAAGAAGCCAGCTTGCCAAGGTCGAGAATTCAATCTTCTTTCAGTTCTCACCCCCTTGGAATTAAGTCTTAGAGACTTACCCTCAGTTTTTTTCTGCCTTCTAGTTGCAGGAGAGAACAGTCCTTTTATATGCTGCCAGGTAGCCATCTGACTTCTTATCGTTCACCTTACATCAGTTAATAATCTTTGTCCTCCTTTTGCAGATTTCCTCCAATGCGTCAGTGATATTCAGCTACAGACAGCTCAGCCCATGCATAGCCTTATTAATCGCTACTTCCTCTGACCCTCTCAGACACTTGAGATGCTGCAAATGCTAACGAATCCCCTTCCACTGGTATCCTGTCCCAGTTCACCATTGGTAAGCATTTTAGCAGTTGTCCTGTGTATTTGTTTGCTAGGGCTACTGTAACAAAGTGTTAGGAACTGGGTGGATTAAACAACAAAAATGCATTTTTTCACAACTGTGGAGCTCGAAGTCTAAGACCAAGGTGTCGCCCACTTGGTTTCTTCTAAGGTCTCTCTTCTTGACCTGTAGATGGCTGTCTTCTCTCTACATCTTCACATGGGCTTCTGTATGTATCTGGGTTCTAATCATCTCTCTACCATGTTAGATTAGGGTCCCACACTAATGACCACATTTGAACTCGGTTACCTCCTTAAAAGCCCTATCTCCAGAGTAGAATCATATTCTGAGGTCCTAGGGATTAGAACTTCAATTTCGGGGTAGGGGGACACCTGGGTGGCTCAGTTAGTTGAGTGTCTGACTCCTGATTTCAGCTCAAGTCATGATCTCATGGTTGCTGAGATTGAGCCCACATCAGGCTCAGCACTGACCGCAAGAACCTTGCTTGGGATTCTCTCTCTCCCTCTCTGTCTCTGACCCTCCCCCGCTCATACCCTCTCTCCCAAAATAAATACATAAACATTAAAAAAAAAGCCTTCAATTTCAGGGGAACACAGCTCAGCCCATAACAAACTTCTCAGAGCATGCTAGGTATCATTGGCACTCCACCCATCACCAATGACAGGGGCCACATTGTCAGCCAGCTGAAGGGTGATCCAGCTCCAAACTCTCAGCTCTGCTATCATATTGTCTTTGGCTGGGTTCCCTGGGAAGCAGACTCTGAGATGCACTTGGCAAGGTTTATGGGGCATGCCAGAGGGAAGCCTTGAACATCATCTGTTCAAACCATCTATCTCTTCATCAATTACATTAAGTAACGCTCAGACGCCTCACTAAATAGAAGCAAGATTTCAACCACAAATTGTATGCTAAGGATCAAAATTTTAATCTTGGACATGAATTATCCATTTCATTGAATATCCTGAATTATATCAATTTTGATTCATCTTTACCCATAAATATGAGCATTATCATTGCTGGAAGGTGACACACATAGTTTCTGACATAAAATTTCACACACTGAAGTCATCTTTTCACTGATCACTTGACTAAACTTACACAAAACAATTTCTTATTCAGAATTGAAACCAGACAAAAGGAGCTTTAGAAATAGAGACACAAAATGCATTTTTAATAGCCTCTTGTAATTATCAAAGAGCCCAAATCAACCCATATTGCTACAGGCATTCGATTGTACATTATTTATCTGATATAAAAATTTTAAATGAGATCTACATATAAAAATAAAGAGTAGTTTTAACAGCGGTGTTAGTTTATTATACTTTTCATTCTTTATGCCTAATTGAGGATATAATTTTCAACTAGGGTGTTATTTCACTACCATCCTTGTGTTTTTTTTTTTTTTTCTCTTATGGAAATAAAGGCTGCTGAACTTTCAGATTGAATGTTAGTGTTTATAGATAATCCAAAGCTCAAGATGGAGTTTGAACTTCAGCCCAGGGAAAGCCATGTATCTTGATGAGTTTCATCACAAGAAAGGAAGGGGAAAAAATTACCTTTGGCAGAATCTTCACAAGTTATTTCCAGAAACCATAGAAAATTCACTTGTATTGCAAATCCATTATGATATTATAAAATCATTTTTTTTTATAATCAGGATCAGTAGTTCAAGGTAATTATATAGTTAACTATAGAAAGATATAAGCAATTAATGTTACATTAATCATAGACCACTTTTCTAAAGTATTATTATGTTTATATGTATTTAAACACATATACTCAATTACAAAAACATGCAAGGAGATAGGGAATTTTAGGTGCTTCTATAGTAAATGTTTGTAAAACAACAATTTTAGTTACAATCCAAGGAAAATATTGGTAAAACATTTGCTAAAAACAGAGTTATCTCAATATATGGCAAACCTTCTATCTATGCATATATAATACTGAACTCAAAGATAAAATTGAATATTATTTCATGATTCCACACCCATTTCAAACTATTGGTGAATGTGTACAACTATTTTGGGGTTTTATTATTTCTTGGCTAAGCCATATTTTCCTATGTATCCCCTAATATGGGGATACACACAACCCCTATGTATTCCCTAATGTATCCCCATCTTCTGCTATGACCACCTTACCCTTATCCCCACTTTATTTAGAGTCATGAATATTTGGCATTTTCCTCTATTTTATCCTACCCTCCTGTTGCAACCCCGAACAACATGGCAGATATCTGGACCCAGGAGCTGAGAGTGAGATAATAACACTGGAAGGCAAGTGTAAGAGTAAAACAGTGCGACAGAAAATATAGCCATCTCTCCTGCAGTGTTTTCAGTCACATTAAAGCAGGGAGAGAGGACATTCCTATTTTCGTGGAATGTGTCCATTTCTGTTGAAGCCCTAATAGCAGTTGTTCAATCCCCATCATTATTCTGACTGCGCAACATAACACGTCTCAGGCACAATGGAGAAGCAAAAGAAGCATCCCTGGCGTTATGTTGTTTACAGTCCAATTGGTGGAGATTATTTCACACAGAGACACTCAGAAAGAAGACCCATGGGAAGGAAACTGCAGGTGGTGAAAGTAGCTTTCAGGGTGCTGAGGAGGGGGCAAGAGGGAGTCTCAGGGTGGACTGGTGCCTTTTCTTGTGGTGAAACGAGAAACCTTTGTAACTGAAGGATTTTTTAGATGTCCCATTGCAAGCAATGTGCTAACCATAAAATATGGAGCTAAGGTAAATAAAGTGCTTCAGTCTTTGTCATATTAGTATTCAGACTGCATTTAAGTTGTAATTAAAACACATTTTTCTCTGAATGCACATTTAATATGCTCAGTCAGATTGATTAAATACCCCCAGCAAGCTGATCTTTCACTCTTTGGTTTCCAAGATGGCATATGCATTGATTCAGTATCTCGCTTGTGATGTGTTCACTGTCTTCATCTCTCACATATTCCAAATGAGGACCTTCAAGCAACAGAAGAATGTCTAAACACAGAATTTAAGTAACACATCATAGGATCGCAAATTGCAATAAATGATGTATCATATGCCCCTTAATTATAAATTGTTAATCCTTTTAGTAAGACAATTTACATTTCACAGAATTGGGGAAAAAATGCAATTCACATTTCAGGATTGATAGGTAGAAATCAGTTTCCAGGTAGAACTTTGAGTTCGTCATATAAGGCAAGACAAATGTCCTTGAATTTAATCCCCATGATATACAACTTTCATTTATATCTATTGGTAAAGAAGGTTAATGAAATTCAGAAGCCAGTCCATTTGGTCTGGGTTTTGTCTAAATGTGCTGGGGTAAGCAAGATAGCAAATCAGTCCCCCCATGCCTTCATTTCTTCTTGTGAAAATAGAGCTATTACAATTTAAATATCTTCCAAGGTGTTATATATAGGAATCTTTAAATTATTGTATGCATTTGGAAAGCGTGACACATTATACCACTTGTTACCAATTTAACCCAATTAGTGTTCTCCTTTTACTTTTAAATTAATCTCTAATTGTACATTAGACATCTGTGAAAGATCATGAACTATTTGCAGCCTCTTTTAGTAAATCCCCAGGGGGATATATCTCCTGGAGTTGGGTTACCAGAGTATATAACCACATTACAGGACGTGAATGTCTCCCTTCAGCGAACTTCATTAAAACTAACTTCCCTTCGTCGTTAAAATACAGTTTGCCTTTGCAGCAGCTTTTCTTGGTGAATGTAGCCCTTTTGTGAAGCATCCTACACTGAAATTTGAAATTTTATTTAGAATCGCTAACAAAATTAGCATATCTTTTCTGCAGTGCTTATGCTATCAAAACGTATAATGAGTGCAAATTCCGTGATATTATTTTATAAAAAATAGTCTGTAATGGGTTTAGAATAAATATAACAGCATCCACTCTTTCATATCTGGTGGGAATACCCTGAAAGAGTTTGTTTTAACTTTTAATTAATTAAATTTTCCATACAGGGGAGGAAGTGTTTATGATTTTTCAATGAATATTTATGAAAGCTCATTGTCCAAAATTCACAAGTCTTCATTCAGACTCAGAAAGGAGTTTATGAATATTTCATCAAAAACCAAGATCACAAAATGAACCACTTTGTAATTCTTTCAAGAGCCACAATAAACAATGTCCATGAATTAAAATCATGCATATGTTAGTAAGCAGGAGTATTTTTTTTCCTTCTGAACATATATTACAAATGCCTACTTAAGATCAACAGTGCCTTAGATACCACTCTCATTTTAGGAGCAGTATTAATGGCTCCACAACTCACACATATTGTCAACATCCTTCAAAAAAGTTGAGGGAAAAAGGCATAATTCCCAGACTGAGTTTACAGATAATAATTACCAAATCCTGAAACAGTAGTGGGAAACTAATTTCACAATCTAGAAATCAGGGATCCATGCGTCGTCAAATGACAGACTAAGATTAGAACACATTTTCCAACATGTAGTTCAAGGTAATAGTTATTTATAGTGTAGTTGCTATGCGTCAGGCACTTGCTGCTATTTTTATCTCCAAGAGTCCTGCGGACTTCAGGAATATTGACATTTAATGGACTGTCATATCCCTATCTACAATAGAATGGGAAGGCAGGGATTAAAATCCTAATTGAATTTTCATTAAATTTTTTTTAATGTTTATTTATTTTTGAGAGAGAGAGAGAGAGAGCATGAGCAGGGGAGGGGCAGAGACAGAGAGAGGTAGACACAGAATCTGAAGCAGGCTCCAGGCTCTGAGTTGTCAGCACAGAATCTGACACGGGGCTTGAACCCAAGAACTATGAGATCATGACCTGAACTGAAGCCAGACGCTTAACTTACTGAGCCAGTCAGGCATCCCCTAAGTGCATTTTCAAATAGACATCTGCTATTTACCATTCATGAGTATTAGTCATTTTTTTTATTTGCTTTTGTTGTCCAATATCATGGATATTGTTCTACAGACATGCTGAAAGCCAGTATTCTATCTGTAAATTCTCAGTGTGCCTTGAATATTTGGGTTGCTTCCCACATAGACGGTATTCATTCATCCAAAGCTATTTTTTGAGTGTATACTATATACCAGGACCTAATATGCAGATACATAAAGTTAATAACACAAAGTCCTTGGTCTCATAGACACTAATGAGCAAACACATTAATAATATAATTTCCAGGAGGGAAATATCCTACAAATAAAATTAACTAAGCAGAAAGACTGTTGGGGGGAAACAAATTTACGTATGGGCATGAGAAACAAGCTCTCTGAGGAGGGCTCCTTTGGGTGAAGTCTAAAGGAAGGAACAAACTCATACATTATACCACTGTGAGGAAAATTCCAGACAACAAGAACAAGTACAAATGCTCCAAGGAAGAACAAAGCTTGGAAAGAGAAGGAAAGACCATTGTGGATTTAATTGGGTGAATGCAATGGAGAGATGAAGGGAAGTCATGGGAAATGCAATCAGAGAGGTGAGTGGAGACCAGTTCACTCATGAACTTGCAGGACTTGAAGAACACTGATTGTGCTTTACTGTAAACACGGTGGGGAGCTGTTTATAGGTTTTTAATAGAAGCGTGACATGTCTGATTTTCATGTTTAACAGCTGTTCTATGGAATAAAGACCGAAGTTGTCAAAGTAGAAACAAGTAGCTAAGTTAGAAGGTCATTGCAAATCTCTGAGCAAGAAAATAAGAGCACAGACAAGAAATGATAGTGCTAGAGCTCAAATTATATACTTTAACAGTGGAACTGGTAACATGTGCTTATTAGCATAAGGAGTAAGTGAAAAAAAAAAAAAAAAAAAGACTTCAAGGTCTTAGCAACCGAAGAACTGACGATGTCACTGACTGAAATGGAGTAGATGACCACAAAATGAGTCTGGTGTCTTGTGTGTCAGGGCGTAGAGACCAAGGGCTTTAGTTTGGATAATTTTGAAACGTGTATTAGACAATCGAGGAGAAATGAACACGGTTATCTGGAGCTCAGTATAGGGTCCAGAACTTGGGTTGGAGATGCCAATTCTGGGCATTACCAGTGTGACATGGTAGTTAGCACCGAGAGCCTACATGAGATGATCTATTGAGACGACGTACGGAGACATGCAAGGAACATGAGGGGTTGAGCCTATGGCAATGCCACGCCGACACTTAGAAGTCAAGGAGAGCAGGAGCCAGCACAAGAAGTGGGGTCTGAGCACACAGTACAGTCGAAGGTTTTACAAATGTGGCATCTGAGGAGTCAAGTAACATACAGGTGGCAAGGAGGAAGATCTGTCAATTGCTTCAAAACAGTATCCATCAAGTTGTCATAGGGAAGCCACCAATGACTCTGACAGGAGACCTAGGTGAGGCACGGTGAGGGCTTCCAAGAACTGAAACCAGAATAGCAACGGCGGAAATAATATGAGGGCTATTTAGTAAAATAGAACTCAGAAACCAGTTGACCACAGAGTCCAGTATGACTCACAGAATGAGACCACAGTGCCATTCTCTAAACAGAAAACACAAAGAAATAATCTCATTTTCAGAAAATGTGATGTGATCAGTTTTAAACATATTTATACTGAAGTACTTGAGGCACACGTGGAGCTGTGAAGAAACTGGAAAACAGGCTTCAAGCTAGGGTTAAAAAGATATATGCAAAACAATAGAATTTTAAGGAACACCAACACCAACATTTCAAGAATGCATTGGACAAAATGACCCTGCCTAGAACATAAGAAAGAAGAAACCTGATGGGGCACCTGGGTGGCTCAGTTGGTTAAGCATCTGACTTCGGCTCAGGTCATGATCTCGCAGTCCATGAGTTTGAGCCCTGCGTCGGGCTCTGTGCTGATGGCTCAGAGCCTGGAGCCTGCTTCGGATTCTGTGTCTCTGTCCCTCTCTGACCCTCCCCCGTTCATGCTCTCTCTCTGTCTTAAAAATAAATAAACGTTAAAAAAAATTAAAATTTCGAAAGAAGAAAGCTGAGAGAATTAATTGACTTATATAGGATCTGTGCTTCTTGAGTGATGATGGTACGTTATTTTAAATTCCCTTGTCTTGGTGTTCCCCAAACTTGTTCAATCTGGCTCCAAATCTGTGCATGGATATAAGGAATCTGTAGTTGCTTCCACTGTAGTAAAAAGAGAGAGAAAGGACAGAAGTTATTGAAGGGTAGATATAATATTTTTTTTTCTTGAAACTCAGTTTCTTTTTGAACACCGAATTCTAACAAATATTGCCTATTTGTGGATGAAGGAACTACGGCTCGATGTAGTGGAAAGGAGATAGCGCTGAAGTGAACTTATCTGAGGTTGAGTTGTGATTTTCCCTCTGGTTAGTTGTATAGTCTTTGGCAATTTCAATTTACTGCATCCTCCTGACTCCCTCTCCTCCTCTGTGGAGTGAGGATCATTAAACAAACTCCATGAGGTGGCCGTAAATATCACCTATGACAATCTTCCACCACAGCACTTGGTGCATAAATGCTTGAGAAATACAAACTCATTTCCTGTGCCTCCTGTAGGGTGTGTGGAAGAACTTTCACTTCTATTAAATCTAAGATCAAGAACATAACGATGTTTTCAAACCTATTTTAAAATTTCGATAGTTATAGTTGGGGAAAGTTGAAATAACACAGCTTGTTTTTGTTATTTACAATTTCATTACTTTTTATAGAGGTAAAATGTGCATAGAGTGGAAGGCGCATATCTTAAGTGGGTAATTGGATGGTGTTGATAAATGTATACACCTGTGTAAGCACCATTCCACTCAAGGTGTATCGCACTTCATCACCCCTTCGTGTCACCTCTATCCTCCCCAAAGAGCCGTTGCTCTGAATTACATCACCCCTGATGAGTTATGCCTGCTTTTCATTTCATATGAATGGAAATATACGCAAAGTATTTTTTGTGAATGGTTTTTAGCACTCGTTTTATACATGTACGTGTGTATACACACCCATGCACACACACATATAACTAATCCACGCTGCTCAAACTAAGCAGTTTAAGTAGTTTACTCTGTCTCTTTCTTTTTTTTTCTTTTTATTCCTGAGTAGAATATTCCGTCATACAACTTTATCACATTGCTTACCCATTCTTTTGTTGACAGACATTCGGGTCATTTTTGGTTTCTAACCACTAAGAATAAAGTGGCTATGAGTATTCATGTACAAGTCTTTTTGTAGACACGTGTTTTCATTTCTCTTGGGTAAATACCTAGGGATGAAATTGCTAAGTCATTGGAATAGGATATGTTTAACTTTATAAGATGCTCCCAACCTTAACAGTGGCTGTATAATTTTACACTCTCACCAACACTGTGTGACAAATCCATTGCCTCTTATCCTTGCTGATATTTATTGTCAGAGTTTTTAATATTATCCGTCCTGGTAGATATGAAACAGTATCTAAGGATGCTTTTGATTTGTGTTTCCCTCATGACAGATGATGTTGGGCACCTTTTCATGTCCTAATTGGTCATTCACGTATTTTCTGTGTGTGAAGTGTCCAAGTTTTTGCCCATTTTTACCTGTTTATCCTTGATTACTAATTTGCAGGAACTCTTTATTTATTCTAAATAAATTTCTTCTATGTGAATATTTTCTTCCAACATGTATGCTTCCTTTGCATTTTCTTCATGATGTCTGTTGATGGGCTGAAGGTTTTAATTTTGTCAAAAGCCAATTAATCTTTTTTTTTTAAATTATGTTTATTGTCTTTTGTGTTCTCACTACAAAATTTTTGCCTATCCCAAGATTGCAAAGACATTTTTATGTAGACGTTTTATGCCTTTAGATTTCATGTTTGGTATATGAGCGATCTAAAATTATTTTATATGAACGTTAATATTAAACAATGTGTTTTCATATATTCTTTTTTTTCTTTTCCTTTTTTTTAATTTTATTTTTTAAAATTTACATCCAAATTAGTTAGCATATAGTGAAACAATGATTTCAGGAGTAGATTCCTTAATGCCCCTTACCCATTTAGCCCATCCCCCATCCCACAACCCCTCCAGCAACCCTGAGTTTGTTCTCCATATTTATGAGTCTCTTCTGTTTTGTCCCCCTCCCTGTTTTTATATTATTTTTGTTTCCCTTCCCTTATGTGCATCTGTTTTGTCTCTTCAAGTCCTCATATGAGTGAAGTCATATGAGTTTTGTCTTTCTCTCACTGACTAATTTCACTTAGCATAATACCCTCGAATTCCATCCATGTAGTTGCAAATGGCAAGATTTCATTCTTTTTGATTGCCGAGTAAGACTCCATTGTGTGTGTGTGTGTGTGTGTGTGTGTGTATATATATATATATATTTTCTTTATCCATTCACTGATCGATGGATATTTGGGCTCTTTCCATACTTTGGCTATTGTTGATAGTGCTGCTCTAAACATGAGGTGCATGCGTCCCTTTGAAATAGCACACCTGTATCCCGTGGATAAATGCCTAGTAGTGCAATTGCTGGGTGGTAGGGTAGTTCTATTTTTAGTTTTTTGAGGAACCTCCATACTGTTTTCCAGAGTGGCTGCACCAGCTTTCATTCCCATGTTTTCATATATTCTGAATTTTCCTCAGTGGTTAAAATTTTAATTGTTTTATGACCAGATGATGTTTATGACTAAGTGCAATTTTGGGGTTGGAAATATTATCTCCCTTTGAAGCAAACACACTTCAGGGCACCTGGGTGGCTCAGTTGGTTAAGTGTCCCACTCTTGATTCTGGCTCAGGTCATGGTCTCATGGTCATGGGATCAAGCCCCATGTTGGGCTCTGCACTGACAGTGGGGACCCTGCTTGAGATTCTCTCCCTCCCCTCTCTCTCTGCCCCTCCCCCACTTGGCCCCTCTCCCTCTCTCTGTCTCTCTCTCTCAAAATAAATAAATAAACATGAAGCAGACACATTTCTAATCTTACCTGACTAGTTGCCTTGTAAGCTGAGATGTGACTCAATTAAAAAATATTCCACTTTATGGGGCGCCTGGGTGGCTCAGTCAGTTAAGCGGCTGACTTTGGCTCAGGTCATGATCTCACAGTCTGTGAGTTCGAGCCCTGCATTGGGCTCTGTGCTGATAGCTCAGAGCCTGGAGCCTGTTTCAGATTCTGTGTCTCCCTCCCTCTGACCCTCCCCCGTTCATGCTCTGTCTCTCTCTGTCTCAAAAATAAATAAACACTAAAAAAATTTTTAAAAATATTCCACTTTACATCTCTAAAGTTAAAAAAAAAGCAATCTGTGTTTCACATCAGCACTTATCACAAATTTTAAGAAACATCAAAAATTATAACAACAGTAATATAAACAAAGTGCTTCAAGGTGTTTAGAAGAGTACATGAATATATAGAAGTGATGATCAGTAATTAATAATTGTATCTTTAAGATTTCTCTCTTTAAACCTGTTTACAATGTCTGAAGAAATACAGATTCAACTTAGAGGAATTTTTATTTGACCATCTTAAATATGTAAAACAATCTACAGACCACTTCTTTTACAACATAATGGAAACATAACCAGGACCTCAAATTATTTTTATATTAACCTTTCAGAAGATAATGATTTCTGACTTTGAAAAGAGAGGAAGTCCATTTTAACACTCCATAAATCCTATTTCTCTACATTAAAGTAAGAAAATGGCCAATTTAAGCGGTCTGACCATTATCATTTTGCATTATGCTCTCTGCAGTTGTAGTTTATAAATTGTGCCAGTTTTATAACTGTTTTTTTTATTTCTAAAAAAACCTGTATATTGAGCCAGTAAGTACCTGTCAATTTGACATCAGTCTGCATATGTACTGTTGAAAAAATGGCTTTTCCTGCTATCTACCTGGGTTTCTATATTTTAACTTGGTGCTAGTGATCTGTTAATTCTATCTATCTATTATCTATCTATCATCTATTTATCTATCTATCAATTATCTATCAATCTATCAATTATCTATCATCTATCATCTATGTATCTATCTATCTATCATCTGTCTATCAACATCTATCTATCTATCTATCTATCTACATCTATCTATCATCTATCTATCTATCTGTCTATCTATCTATCATCTGTCTATCAACATCTATCATCTATCTATCTATATATCTATCTATCATCTATCTATCAATATCTATCTATCATCTATCTATCTATCTATCTATCTATCTATCTATCTATCATCTGTCTATCAACATCTATCTATCATCTATCTATCTATCTATCTATCTATTTATCTATCTATCTATCTATCTATCATCTATCCATCTACTATTATCTACCTATCTATCCATTTATCTATCATGTATCTACCTACCTGTCTCTGCAACTGCATCAGTCTCAAGCAGACATGAGTCCAGAAGACAACCCTCTTCTTTGCTCTGACCTTATATGAATGGCCTACCCATTTTGGGGTGCAGACAGAAACTGAGGAGGCAGGGGACACCAGCCATGCCCCAGGGGTACCACACCTGTTCCTCTTGACTACAACCTAATGCCTGCCAGTTTTCTGTTTTTCCTGATCTATCGGACCCACATGACTTCCCCGATTGTGGAAGCAAAAGGAGAGCCATTCTGTGCAAGTGTCCTCTCCCTCCCTGCCAAGACTCAGGGACTCCAGACACTGACTCTTGGCACCAAGGCTGTTGGTGACGGAAAATGAGGTCACTGCCTCTGCCCACTGTTGCAGAACCAGCAGCACCCAGACCTTTCAGCACACCCTGGATGATTGCAGCAAAACTGCATTTGCAATTTTTCTGCACGTTTTCGTATGGTCTTCCCATCCTGATGTAGGCCTTGGCTCTATACGTGCTCAGGCTGGGGAGACCACACTGAGAAGCAGCGCTTCCCTTTGCCCTGACTGCTGTCCTAACCCAAAATTGCAAGTGCCTTCCTTTTCTTTCCTTAGGATTTATGTGTCCCAGAAATCTTCATCAGCACATGTAGAAAGGCCCCTGTGGGACCAATGTCACCAGATATATAGGATGCGATCGTAGCCAGCAAACTCCTGGTACTCAAGGAGGGATAGTCCACTCACATGCACACCTCTAGAAATAGGGCCTCCACATCTGCTGTTCTGGTCCTCTTTCTCTGGCCTTCTGCACCCTCTATGCCAAGCCCCAGCTGCTAACGCCAGTCTCTGAACCTCTCTCCAATGTCTCTGGATGGTCTTCTGGCCCAGAGAAGCCTAATTTGTCATGGAAAGGAGGGGAGGAAAGAGCTTTTCGGGGTCGGGGGGGGAGTCGGCAGGATGAATTTTAGCTCCCAAATTGATTCTCGAGTGTGGTGATTGGAAGGTCCCAGAGCATGCACCATTGCCAAATCACTTCAGTATGCAACTCAGTGAATGTGTTGTTTCGGTTCATATAGACAATGGCCAGTAAAGTCGTATTTCTAAAACACCGTGTAGCTCAAAGTAATTATGCTTCATCTTTTCAAATATATTAAATATGCTCTTCTGTGGGGAATAAGCCTAGAAATTCCCTGGGCTTACACCAATGGGTTAACAAGGCAGAAAGAAGTACAAAGCCATAGGACACTCACACCCAAGTTTGGGTAAATAAGATTAGGTGAATAAGGATAGAGAAGGTGAGGCAGAAGCCGCAGTATAGACAGGGTGTCTATATAGAATGTAGGTATCTGAAAGAAACAAGATTAGGTATTCAGGGTGGAAGCACCCCCGCAATGTAGTACGAGGGCAGAAAGCTGCTTTCACAGGAAGGAAGCACCAAGTTAGGTAAACAGGTAAAAGGGATATAGACCGCTGGCTGCGGGTGAAGCAGCCCAGAGGGGAGCCGATTAACAAAAGCAAGGTGCCTTATTAACCCCGAGGTCAGGTGTCCTACCTGTCTCATCCCCTAGGCTAGCTAAGATAAACAGAGGTGCTGCCTCATGTCCCCTGTAAACAACGTTCCACCCAGTTGCAACACCAGAATCTTGTTTTGTATTAACCCAAACCCCTAACCCCAAATATCTTCCAGACCCCTTTCCCTCACATCCATGAATTAATGTTCCCAGTTTCTTTGTCTCTTTGTGCACATGCATCACGTTTGTAAGCCTTCTGATCTTAATAAAAACGGGCAGGGACCCTTATTCGGGGCTCTTGTCTTTTCCCAGACATTAGCCATCTCTCACTTTTAATTCTGCGTCCGCTCTCTTGCTGGATAAGAGAGAACTTTAGACTTAGAATCTCCGACACTCTTCAAATATAATTTATTACAATAGTAAATTAAAATAATTAATTTATTATCTTTATTAAGATAGGATTATTGGCTGCTACAGTCATGCAAAGCCTGATTCACCCAAACAGACCAAAGCCCAGCGACTCAGAATTGCTGATCTGCTCACGTCAATCATGGGACCCACCTGGTGCAGGATCTAAATGACCACACCCGGGGTGCTGGGTGGCTCAGTCGGTTGAGCATCCGACTTCAGCTCAGGTCATGATCTCACGGTTTGTGGGTTCGAGCCCCACTTCGGGCTCTGTGCTGACAGCTCGGAGCCTGGAGCCTGCTTCGGATTCTGTGTCTCCCTCTCTCTCTGCCCCTAACCCACTGGCATTCTGTCTCTGTCTCTCTCAAAAACAAATAAACATTAAAAAAATTTTTTTTTAAATGACCACACCCGCGGTGGTGCTGCCTTAAGATTCACACAAGTTCACTAAACTTCCCTATTTAGGTGAACAGAAGTCATATACAATAACCATGGATGGCACACAGTGATTTCTCATAAAACTTTAGTCCCTCCTCATCACTAACTAAACCCAAATTACAGGGTCTAACAGAAGAGCTTCTGTCTGGCCAGGAGTTTCGTGCTGGCATCTGGTGAAGGCTCGCCGCCTCTGAGAGCCTGACACACTGACTGGGGACATCACACTTTTTTCTTGCCCATTGTTACCCGCTGAACTTCTTGGTCTCTCGTATCCAAATGTTAACATTTCATTTCAGTATAGGCTTTACCAATTCAGAGCTTTAGCCTCCTTGAAATGTCTCCTTGAAAAAGGGCTGCTTGCCAGCTTTACCTATTAAACAGAGGGAGAGATTATCATTCCAGAATCTGTGTTCTCTGCTGTGACCCACATTCTTGGCCATGTGCCCACCACTCAGAGTGTGTGAGGGCCCTGTGGCAGACAATCCCTTGCCCTGTGGTGTGTCCTCACTGCCCACCCTTGACTGGGGCCATTGCTCTAATAACCCCTTTCACAAACATTCCCGGGTTTTCTCAAGCTCGGCCCTATGAACATTGGGGGCCAGAAAATTCTATGTTGGGGATAAAAGGCTGGCCCGTCCATTGCAGGGTGTTTAGCAACATCCCTGGCCTCCACTCACTAGAAGTCACTAGCACTGCCTCCCTTCATGACGACTGACCATGCCTTCAGACACTGCAAATGTTCCCTGGGGAACACAACTCCTGGGTTGGTAACCCAGGAATAACCCAATAGCACCCTACCTGAGCTCCATCATGCCTCTCACTTGCTGGTACCACAATCAGGAATGGCAATTAGAGCTCACCCTACTGTGTTCTAGGCTGTACAAGCAGGGGGTTGCCTGGAGGGGATTCCTAACCACCAGGGGATGGTAACCTGTGGACCAGTGTCTCTGTATCTTTCTCATTGTTGATCGCTTCTTGCTTGAAAATGCTTGCCTTTGTCCTTATCTTGTATCACTATAGTTCTCCCAAAGAAAGTAGCTCAAGACAGTGTCATTACAGATTTTACAGCCCCTACTAGTTGGACTGCATTCTACTAAAGCAAACTGTTACTAAAATCCCAATCCATGAAGTGATGCTCATCCAACTGATCAATAAGGCTTGACCTAATATCTGTGGCTACAAGACATGAGGGTCATCATTTCTGAATACTGTAAGTTGAATAGGATATAGATTCTAAATTTTTATTCTCGATGTTTCTTACATTGGTTTATGTACATCATTTCAGATGTTTGGATGAGATCATTCGGTGGCTAAGTCATTGAGTTCCTCAGCTAGACAGTTATATATTACATTCTATATATTATAGAAAGGTATGTTTTCTTACTATTCCTGTCACTTACATTGAGATATTCATGGGACACCTGGGTGGCTCAGTTAGTTAAGCGTCCGACTTTGGCTCAGGTCATGATTTCATGGTTTATGAGTTCAAGCCCTTCATCGGGCTCTGTGCTGACAGCTTGGAGCCTGGAGTCTGCTTCAGATTCTGTGTCTCTTTCTGTCCCTGCTCCCACCCACCCCCTGTTCGTGCACTGTCTCTCTCTCAAAAATAAATAAACATAAAACAAATTTAAATTGAGATATTCACATGTATGCATATGCATCTAAACACACACACACACTCCCGGGCATGGATGATGAGAAAGAACCCTAGGGAATTCTGCATCCAGCCACATCCCATTTCCAGGTGGCTTTATGTCAGCCATGGGAGGATGATAGCTATGATTATGATGCTTTTTCTCTGACCATGATCCAAATTTAGCCAGATACTAAGACAACTGAATGGCTCATCCATCACGATCAAATTGAAAAACATAGTGGAAAGGTGGCTTTTCTATCCTCAAATGTCTGGTTCTCTTTCCAAGCGTTCTCACTTATTCATACTTATGTAAATGATATCGGCATGGGGATGTATTTGGAAATCCACAATACAGTTCCAAATTTAGAGATGTTGACAAGCCAAAAAAGGAATCCAACTACAAAAAAACACTCTTAAAAGCTTTTAGTTTAGAAATATCTGGGTACCCTAGGCAAAAATATCTACCTAATAATGGAAATATGTTTCAAGTCAATTAAAAGAAGATATACTTAGGGGCACCTGGGGGGCTCAGTCAGGTAAGCTTCCAACTCTTGATTTTGGCTCAGGTCATGATCTCACAGTTTGTGAGATCGAGCCCTGTGCTGGGCTCTGCGCTGACAGTGGGGGAGCTGCTTGGGATTCTCTCTCTCCCCCTTTTTCTCTGTGCCCCTTCCCCGCTCACCATTGCACGCAAGTGTGTGCACACACACGCACTCTCTTTCTCTCTCTCTCTCTCTCTCTCTCTCTCTCTCTCTGTCTCAAAGTAAACATTGTAAAAAAGATATATTTAAAAATAAAAGGGATATATTTAACAGAAGCTGGAAAAGATTATGATGGAATGATTGCTAACACGTAGACATGGAAACATAGAAAGAAATTGCACATTAGTTCAGTGCCAGGATACTTTTGATGACACAGATGATGTAAATGCAGACTAACAAGATTGTCCATAGTGGGAAGCTGTTCACATCTCTCTACCTACTTAATTTTCCATCCCATTTAGAGGGGGATGCAGGATAGCAGGGCACTGACTTTTCCTTACCATGGCTGCTTTAGAATCTTCTTTAGGACTTCCTTTAAGCAAGGAAGGATGCAGTTTGGTTTGTTTCTCTTTGAATCTAAGAATGATTGTGGTCACTTCGAATATGCCTTTCAAATACAGCCATCTTTTTCAAAGATGATTTTCAAACACTGTTTTCAACAGGAAGCCACCTTTTCACACTGGTCAGGGTTGGGTCCTTCACTGGATTACCCTAGGTCTGCATCTTAAAAGGTGTGAGGAAATCTGGTATCAGTAAGGCACTCGCGTAAAAGTGCCTTTTACTCGCGTAAAAGGCGATTCTGTCGGTCTCACAAGGAAAGCAGATTCACTTTGTCAAATCGACAAGGCTGGCTAGTGTCACAGAATGAAACCCTGGTTTCAACTTTGAAAGCCCAAAGTTTCCCCTACAAATTTCCCCCGGTTAAGGTCCTCATTACAGAGGGTTGCTGGTAGGCTTGTGGCAAAAACGTACTTCCTATTGATAATACAAGCGACTTTTATTTTATATAGATGCCCTGAGAGTACTTCATCGTACTTGAAAAATTAATAAGCCAAGAAAAGCTTTTGATAGTGCAACTGTCAGAGCTGGAATTCCCGCTGTTCTGCCTGGGCCAGCACAGTGTTTTTGAACTTGACTATAGCCTTTTGGCCTTATATATGTACCATGGACTAAACATATAGAGATGGTGCCTTTTGCCATATACTTGCTCTCACGATAATCTGCGCACATGGGGAGGTTCAAATATCATTATCCAGGTGCTACTAGAAGCGAATAAAGGGAAAGTTGGAATCACATGCCCAGCAAACATTTAACGAGCATCTTCTTCTGCACAGGAGGCCCTGTGCGAGCGATAGTGTGGGATGGACAGCTGGGCAGCGGTGTCTGTGTCAGAACAGGGCTTGAATCCTGGCTCTACGACTTGCGACAATAAAGCACAACGCTTCATCTCTCTGAGTCCCAACTCTGCGACTATAACAACACCGACTTCCAAAGATCTTTATAAGGATTGAAAGATTACGGCATATGAATGACCTACTCAGTGCTGGCACTAAAGTTTATTTCCCATTCTTCTTTCTTAGAAAATGGGAATGCAAGGAAAGACAACAGCCCCTGGGGTGGAGGAACGTTGCAATTCCTTAGAAGACAGAACGTGAAAATTGAGCTCATAAAATGCAAAGCAGTAACAGGTCAGTTACGTAAGAGTTGTAAATTAGAATTTTTCAAATACCGATTGCAACCTAAAGCATATCATCCTGCCTTTGACAAGAACATTAATTTACATATTAGAGACCCCATGGGAGAAAAGGTTGTCTGAGTGCTTCCCGGGATCCTTGGTATAGACGTGTGTTTACCTAATGCTGAACACAGGACTTCACTGCCACCTGTGTCTTGATATTTGGTACATTCCAAAACTTTATGGGGTCTCAGGACCTGCTAAACTTAGAAAATATACCTTATGATGAATTCCTTATCCTCTGCCCCAGAAAGAAACTGCTGAGGGTGTGTCTCTTCCCCTTGCCTCCTCCCATTTCTACCTTTCCTACGGCCCAGGCCCTTAACCGAGGAAGAAAGCCTCATTCTCATCACAGCTCAGTGAGAAGCAAAACCATTCCCAATGCAAAGAGCACAGGGCAGCTGGTTTCGTTGGTCACATGCTGCGGTGAGAGAGGTAGGGCAGAGCTGCTGGGGCTGCGGAGGAGACAGGAGACAGTGTCCCCATGGACCTGCCAGCCCCATTCTTTTCAACCTGTTTCTGCATGGGGGCTATGGTATACACTCGCACGGGTGTTGACTACAGTACAATATTAATAAGGAAAGGCAGCCTGACCTAGAAGGAAGCAGAGCATTCTTAAGTTCACTCTTGTCTGGAAAAGCAAAGGGCTGTCCATAGATGTTTTGAAGTGACAAAAAATACACTAGTGTCAGTTGTGGGCGCCTTCCAATGTTCTGAAAAATCACTGATTTCTGCCAAACACTGCAGGCTGAGACCGAGCATCCAAGCGTGGGTGATGATCACTCACAATCCCGCAGCGAGCGAGCGAGAGAGAGAGAGACAGAAGAACCATGGGCTCAGTTGTGATCATGTTCCCAACAGTAGGAACAGGGACAGCGGTGATATGCACAGTCCTGTCGCTTTTGTAGGTTTTACGCACGGGTGGGGGGATCCTCTGTCTGGATATTATTACCTTCGTGATTATGTTGAACCATACAAATTACTTATTTTTGGTCACTTTTGACCTATACAAATGACTGCTTTGTGTGATCAGACCTGATTGTTGCTGTTTAGACTTTAAGCCTCAGGTCAGACTTCAGCGGCCCAGGCCACCTCCGCCTGGCCAGCTGGGTTGCGCGTCCCTTTTCTGCATTCCCAGCTTCCTCACACGGAAACTTCTGGGGTCTCCGCTCCCTCATTCTTCGATCACTGGACACAGGAGCAGGATGCTGACTTCATAAGACAGGTCTACGGAAAGGGTCACTCACTTTTTCAAAATCGGTGAGTTTAAAACTTCTTCAGGCTGGCTCCACATAGTCTCACCAAGACTACGTAGCCAAAGTGACACAAATAACACCTGCACTTAGACTGTCAAGTGCACACACACACACACGTACACATGTGAACCTGTATCAAGTCTTCTTAAGTGATTTTCAGGTGAAAATTTTCATATTCCTATGCTTTGAGGAAAAGCCAGCTCCTTCTAGCAGCGTCATTAATTAGGGCGAGGGAAGGGAGCATTTAAATATGACCTTGGGCCTCATCCCAATTTTCTTGGACCCTAACAGCAGCCTGCTCCATATGATTGAGGCCCAAGTCTTCAGCAGCAACTTTCCTTCACAAATCTGCTTAAAACAGACTAATGATCTGCTCTTGGTCAGACATAGAACCGAACTCACCTCTCTGAAGTTCCTGGCTTAATAGGGGATGAGTTTCTTCAACCAACCTCTTCTTGTAACCACTTAGCTAACAACTGGGGGTAAAACACACCACGCCCTCTTTCTACAATTGATTTCCAGGAAGAATGTGTTTAGTAGAAGTAAAGAAGAGACAAAGGGCCAGTCAAATGGCACATGTCATTTTAGGAGCAATTTCACCAGATTTCTATTGCTGGTTTCAGAATAGAAACTGGCCTTCTTCATTGGGCTCCCCCTTAGACATAGGTTCCTAGGTCTTGAATACATACTATCTATGGGCCAACAACACTTTGGAGCTTGGCATCTTCTGGGATCCTAGACTCTGGGATGAGTCCATGGTTTCAAAAGCAAGGGTGTTTATCCCCCCACCAAAAAAAACACTAAAGATATATGCACCCCTGTGTTAATTGCAGCATTACTTATGATAGCCAATACAGTAAAACCTTGGACTGGGAATAATTTGATCTGCAAGATAAGCAAACGCTTCTAAGAGATTTCAACTTGATAACTGAGTGATGTCTTGCAATACAAGTAGTAGGTGATGCCAAACATCACATGATCATAACTGAGCCAATGGCTCTCTCTCTCTCTCCCTCTCTCTCACTGTGGGATTGTGGGTGATCATCTCCTATGCTCAGATGCTTGTTCTCAGGCCGCAGTGTTTGGCAGAAATCAGTGATTTTTCAGAATGTTGGAAGGCGCTCACAACTGGCACTAGCGTATTTTTTGTCACTTCAAAGCACCTACAGAAAGTCCTTTGCTTTTCCATACAAAAGTAAGCTTAGGAATGCTTTGCTTTATTCTAGGTCAGGCTGCCTGCAGATATAGACCCTTTCGTCTGCTGCCTTATTGCCAGTTCCATTAAATACAGTAAATGACAAGAGTTTATTAATACTGTACTGTAGTCAACACCCATGCCAGCATATACAATGGCTCCCATTCAGAAAAAAGGTTGAAAAGAAAGGTGGCAAGACAAAGGGGATGATTACAGTGGAAGTTAAGAAGGAAATCATTGAGAAATATGAACGGGGTATTTGAGTGGCCGAAATTGCAAGATTTTATAATAAGTCTACATTGAGGATCTGCCCAATATTAAAGAAGAAATAAGGGGGCTGGAGGCAGCAAAAGGAGTCCCAAGAATATCAAAGCAATGGCCACATGATCTGGAAGCTGTAGAAGAGTTGCTCCTGGTTTGGATAAATGCGCAGCAACTAGCAGGTGATACCGTGACCGAGAAATTTATCTGCAAGAAGATAAAAGCCTTATACACCAACCTTGTAAGTAAACTGCTAGGTGCATCAACAGAAAACAAAGAAGGCTTCAAGGCAAGCAGGGGATGGTATGATAACTTTTAGAGGAGAAGTGACAACCATAGCGTTGTGAGGCACAGAAAGACTGCAAGTTGAGACGCTAAGGCAGCTGAAGAGTTCGCTACTGAGTTCCAGAAGCTCACGTTTGCCGAGTATTACCTGCTGAAGCAAGCTTTTAACTGCAATGAGACAGGGATTTTTTGGAAAAAGATGCCAAAGAGGACCTACATTACAGAAGGAGGGAATGCAATGTCTGGTAACAAGCCCATGAAAGATGTCTTGCCCTTTTGTTTTGTGCTAATTCAAGTGGGGATTTCCAAGTCAAGTCCCTGCTCATGTATCATTCTGAGAATTGGTGAGCCTTCAAGAAATGCAAGGTGCAGAAGAACCAGTTAAACATTATGTGGAGGTTCAATGGCAAGGCTTGGGTCACTCGTATCTTGTTCATTGAGTGAATCAACGAGGCCTTTGGTCCTGCAGTGAAGAAATACGTTTTGGAGAAGAATCTACCACTCAAAGCCTAGCGGTTCTGGATAACGCTCCTGCTCATCCTCCAGGCTTTGAGGACGACTTATCGGAGGAATTCGAGTTCATTAAGGTCAAATTCCTTCCTCCCAACACCACTCCAGTCCTCCAGTCCATGGATCAGCGGGTCATTTAGAATTTTAAAAAGCTTTACCCCAAAGGACTATTTCAGTGATTCTTCAAGGTGACTGAAGGAATAAACCTTACCCTCTGAGAGAAAAATCATTTCTACACCATGAACTGCCTCAAGATCATTGATAAAGCCTGTGACGGGATCACTAAGACAATCCTCAAATTTTTGCTTGGAGAAAAATGTGTCCTGACTGTGTTCTTGGACATGACTTAGAGGGGCTTGCTCATGAACAGGAGGCGCCAGGTGGCGATGAAACTGTGTCTTTGGGGAAGACCAGGGGCCTGGAGGTGAACGAGGACGACATTCAGGAGCTGGTGGAGGAACACGGCCAGGAGCCGACCACTGACCAGCTGACGGATCTGTATCGAGAGCTACAGCAAGAGGTTGTGGGGGAGATCTCGTCAGCAGAGGAGGAGAAGGAGAAGGCAGAGGAATCCCTCACTTCAAGTGAGATCAGGGAGATGTGTAACATGTGGGGAACAGTGCAAAATTCTGTAGAAAAGCACCATCCGAATAAGGCTGTAGCAGTGGGCGTGATGAACCTGTTTAACAACAATGCAATGTCATGCTTCCGTGAAATCCTCACAAGGAGGCAAAAGCAAGTGTCATTGGATAGGTTCCTTGTTAAAACTGCATGAAAAGAAAAAGATTCCATTGAGCCAATAGATAGCAGTGATTCTGTTAGTGATAGTGAAATCACTACACAATAACCCTCCTCTGGTCTCCCTCATACCAGCCACAAAGGTTTGCAAAGGTAAGTGCAGGCTAATTTGTTTATTTTTCTTTATATTTTGTATTTTCTTTATTATTATGTATTATATGACAGTATTTTAATCATTTTTATATGAACAGTTTTGGGTTGTGGAATGAATCATCCAATTTTCCGTTATTACTTCTGGGGAAATTCGCTTTGATATACAAGTGCTTTGGATTACAAGCATGTTTCCAGAACTAATTATGCTCACAAACCAAGGTTTTACTGTATATAGAAGAAACCTAAGTGTCCACTGATAAATGAATAAAGAGAATATGATACACACACACATACACACACACACACACACACACACACACACACAATGGAGTATTACTTAGCCATAAAAATGAATGAGATCGTGTCCTTTGCCACAGCATGGATGGGCCTAGAGTGTATTATGCTAAGTAAAATAAGGCAAACAGAGAAAGACAAATGCTATATGATTTCAATTATATGTGGAATCTAAAAAAAAATGAAACAAACATACAAACAAATCTAAAAAAATGAAACAAACATACAAACAAATGAAAAACAGAACCAGAATCATAAATATGTAGAATAGGTAGTCGCCAGAGGAGAGAGGCTTGGGGGGGAGGGGGGAACGTGGAAGAGGATTAATATGTATAAACTTCCAGCTATAAAATAAACAAGTCACAGGGATGAAAAATGTAGCATAGGGAATATAGTCAATAATATCTAATAACCCAGTGACAGATGGTAACTACACTTTCCACAAGGAGCAGAGCATAGTGCATAGAATTGTTGAATCACTATGTTGTACATTTGAAACTAATATAACATTATACGTAGGCTATACTTCAATTTTTTTTAATAAGGGACTGTTTCTTAAAATATGGAGCCAAAACCTGAGTCTTTGAGTCAGGCTTCTTGATTTGAATCCCAGGCCCACCATTCGATGGTGTGTGACATTAGGCAGGTTACTTGACCTTCTGTGGCTTAGATCTTTCATCGATAAACTCAAGAGTAAATAAGACTGTATGAGGACTAATGACATATTTCCTGTAAAGTATCTGACATGCTGCTTGGCACAAAGTAAGAGCACAACTACTGACAGCTATATCAAGTGAAAAAAGCACTTAATAAAGGTGGAGTATAATCGGGATGTCGGTGCACCACTCCCTTTGTATAATATGGTTACACCAAACCATATTCTGTTGACACCAATTAACAGAAACTAATGACAACAGGTGCTGTTGTTACCATAGAAATGTGAAAACAATGTTAACAATTCTCTCCTGCTACAAAGAAATGTAATGCCTCATAAAGAATAGAACAATCTTCATATAATAATAAGAAAATATGCATTTTCCTTTTAGTTTTGAAGTGACTTTTGCCAAAGTCTTACAGGTCCCTGGACTTAACATGTTATCTGCACTGATTTCTTCACCCATATAACTAAGCCATTCTCTAGAAATAAAAAAGTAGTAAGAATAGCTTTAATTGGCTACTTCCTTCCTGACCTACTTCATGTGTATTTAATGCTCATGACAAGCTAGGAGGTCAATGACATTGCTATCGCCGTTTTATGAGGACACGGGCATGGGGTGGTGAGTCTTCGGTTGCCCGGCTCATGTATAACCTGAACACCAATGTGCCCCTCCCAGGTGTTCACACACTACCTTCCACTCATCTCAACCACAGCATACACACGCTCAGCGCTGTCCACCTTGTGTTGTCTGATTTCCTTGTCTGACTCTGTAAGTCAGGGAATAAGGGAGAACAAAAGATTTTAAAGATACCTCCCAGAGAACCACCCTGCAAGCCAGGGAGTTTTGTGGTGGTGACATCGTGGTAAAATATGGTTTGACCAGGAAGCCCCAATTCTAGAATCTGACTCCACCGCACCCCCTCTAACAGGGCTGCAAATGCCTGATCCTTAAAATTCACAGTGGACTTTTATTAACATCTAGTTGTGGGGCCTTATGCTCTGAGGGGAAAGGGGAAATAAAAACAAACAAAACTTTGGGACAGAATACTGTAGGTTACTTCCTTAGTCCCTTTCGACTTATCCTGAGATTACACGTGTCAGATATTTATCATTTTTCTTTCGCATTTCCTGATCCTGAACCCTCTTGAAATGTTGGGCAACTTCCCACCTCTGGTCTTGTTGGGATACTACAGCCATTCCCCAAGATGGAAGCAAAAAAAAGATAGATAATTGCTTTCTCAGTTCCCCTTGCATCCAGAGCATGGGTAAATGGTTTCAGTTCAGCGAATGTGATTATGCCATGAGAACAAGGCTGGTGAAGCCTCTATTCTGGGAATTGCAGAATCAATGTGAAAGCAACGTCCAGTTTTCAATCAAACTGTGGCGATAACTGGTGTCATCAGTAGATACATTGGCTTCAGCCTTCAACAGTCAGCAACAGTGATGCTGTCATTGAACTGATTCTGTAGTGTGATTTTTAATTGTAATTTTGACTGATCAATCCTTCTTTTCCTCCCCAATCATGCTTTATTATCTACACCTTATTCTCTAAACTACTTAGTAATGTTGTGACCTACCTTTCCTTTGCCTACCCAATGGGATAGATTCTTTGAAAGGTACACACAGTTATTCACCTTGGATATCCATAGCTCCCCTATATGAATCTGTAGTTCTTCCCATCATGAAGTAAAATCTATTTTCTCATCCCTTGAATCTGATCTGATATTCTGACTAGGCAAAAAAGAATATTTAGAAATTATGGAATTCTCACTTTAAAGACAGCTGCAAAAGATCTTACAAGTTTTCCACGAAATATCTCAGAATTCGTTTGTCACCCTATCAATGAGTCTTGATGACTATCCTGGAGAAATCATGCAGTCCAGAGACGAGCCCCCCAGCTCAGGCAACCCAGACATGGCAGTTGACTGTAGTCTGGCAGAAACCAGAAAGCCCACCAATATGAGCCCAGCACAAATTGTCATGCCACAGAATCATGAACTAAATAGCTGGTTCTTGTTTTAAGGCACTATGTTTTAGGACAAATTATTGCACAGCAAAAGCTAACTGACACATTTGACCTTAATTGGTTTTTATTATTTAAACTTAAAAACCTTGACTACCCTGGCTTAGGTGAGACTCCAATAAACAATCATTTGAAATGGCAATAGGCAGAGGAAATAACCTCAGGAAACGTCCCTGTGTTTTTCACAAGCTCATCAGGAAGCTGTTTGACGGCGATATTGGTCATGTCTACCACAGAAGATAGCATTTGACAGGTGTTCAACAAGAATAGATGCACACAGGGGCTCCTGGGGCTCAGTCGGTTGAGCGTCCAACTTCGACTCAGGTCATGATCTCGCAGTCAGTGAGTTCGAGTCTCCCGTTGGGCTCTGTGCTGGCAGCTCAGAGCCTGGAGCCTGCTTCAGATTCTGTGTCTCCCTTGCTCTCTGCCCCTCCCCCTGCTCATGCTCTCTCTCTCTCTCTCTCTCTCTGTCAAAAATAAACATTAAAGAAAAAAAACATAGATGCACACATACAAAATGGATGTTAATGGCCTAAAAGAATGAAATGCCTTATTTATAAATGCTAAGAAACCAGCTACAGATTAAGATTAATTTAGTGTATTTAATGTTATCCAATGTGCACTACTATAAAAATAAAATGATAGTTATCAATTGTGACCTACATCATCAGATGAGGGAGCATTGCTTTCCTTGCTTTGTTCTTTCCCGCTTTTTTTTCTTTTTTGAGAAAGATAATAGTTATAAATATATTCAGTCAATTATAATTATTCACGGAATCCATATTTGTGAGTGCATGTATTCACTAAATTTATTTGCCACACCCAAACCAATAGTCATGGCACCCTTAGGTCATTGACGAATGTGTGTGGAGCAGCAAAACATTTGAGTTACCTGATGGGGTCAAACAAGGTGACTCTCTGCCTTCTTGTGTCAGCTTTCATACTCTAAACAAGTACCCTCCTCATTGCCTAGTAAGTGCCCTGTTTTGTTTTGTTTTGCATTTTTGTTCTTTTGCCTGGCAATTGTCCCATTTAAAATGTTCCCTGTGCATAGCGCGGAAGTATTTCCTAGTATTCCTTAAGGACAAGATTGTGACAGGCTTATGAAGGAAATATGTGTTAGGTAAGCATAAATTATGGTGCTGTTGGCTGTGAGTTCAATGTTGATAAATCAATAATACTCATTAAGTAAGCTGTCTTTCAATAGAAAGGTGTAAAACAAGGTTATGTGTCAATCAGTTGATGAAAATGTTGTGAGTAGAGTCTTACAGGAACCTGAACCTGTATTTCCCCTAGAAGCAAAGGTTTGTATCCACTAAATTAGTGTTTTGGTGATTTTAGAATGTAACCACAACAAATCATGAGAATTGATGATTAAATTGCCATTTAACCAACCATTACTGATGTCAAAGCAACTAGCTACCAAGAGACTTTAGATCCATTCTAAGGCAGGCTAAGGGGTTGCATAGTAAATTAGATTCTAGGGCCCAGACCAAACAATCTAGAAAAAAATCTTAGTCCTCATTCTGTCCTAATTTCTTATTTGCAGATGAGAATACTGAGGCCTAGAGAAGTAGCCTGCCCAGGGTCCCACAGTGCAAAAGCCCCCTATAGGCATCTCTTTAATGGTTCGGATTTCCACTGCCTACCTGACCATGCAGCCAGGCCATGGGCTACCACCCATAAATTGGTAAAAATTCTACCAGAAAGGTTTTATCACTGCTCAATTCTTTTGTCACTAGTAGGAAAACAACATGCAATTCAGCTTATCGAGTTAATTTAGTTTTACCCTCTACAATCAGAGTCTTTCCTTCTACTGGTCTTAACGCAAACAGAATACTGCTCATTCGCCTTGGAACTGCCATCAGTAAATCAGACAGCTCATTGTTGTTCATTGAGAAGCCATTCATAGGGCACTGTCCGCATGACAATCGGTTCCAACAATTCCTCAGGTAGCTCTAACACTGCTCCTAGAAGGAAAATAGCTACCTGGTCTTGAGTGATGGGTGCCTCCTTACATTCCCCTGGCATCATGCTCCTGTTTGTACCATTCCACTGTATTATGGAATCCTTTTGAGCACTACCTTCCTTATTAGAATGTTTCTCTGGTATCTCCCAGGATATGAAAGGTATCTCAGATCTCATGATTATTTTACATTCTTCAGTCATTGAGGTGGTCTCAATTCATGCCTAATAGCAAGGGAATAATTGTTTCTCAAATGATGTGTACCGAACAGCAGCATCTGAGAATTTTCTCTTCTAAAACCCAATGGCTGCTGCTGGGAGGCATTCACAGGCTTTTACTATAAGCTCTTGTCTGTGTGAGTACACACACACAATTCCAAAATCAGATCTGATTGGGGATCATAATGGTCCAGTGCAATGAGAAAGCTACTGCTTTTTGTAATTCAGACATGGCCTGAAATATAGGTCCCCACTGAAATACAGCTGAAATACAGCTAACATTATTCCCAAATGTAGATGTTTTATCCAAAATCCAAATTAAAAAACCGAAAGCAAAATGCTAGGCTTCTTGTTTGGTCCTAAGGGTAGATAGTGACAACAATTTAATTTTTTTTTCTCTTGTGTAATATACTGGGTGGCTCCTGCCCAAATTACTCCTAGGAATTTTGCTATTCAGCTAGGCCCTTGGACATTTTCTGGATGCATTAAGTAGTCCCAGTTGGCCATATACATCATCATTGTATTCAAATCAGTCCTAGCTTGCTCTTCAGTTTCTGATATCACAATGTCATCAATATGGCATATTATTTCCCTTGAGACCTGCATGAAGTCCAAATCCCTTGTGACCAAATTATGACAATAAACTGCTAAATTGAGATAACATCATGGCAGCACAATATGGAACTCCCCCTTATCATGGGAGGTATGATCCAAGACCTCCAGTAGATGCCTGAAGCCATGGATAGTACCCAACCCTGTATATACTATGTTTCTTCCTATACATAATACCTATGATAAAGTTTAATCTGTAAATTAGGCACAGTATGAGATTAACAATAGCTAATAATTAAATGGAACAATTATAAGCAAATACTGTAATGAAACTTAAGTGAATGCGGTCCTCTCTCCATCTCTCAAAACATCTTATTATTCTGTACTCGCTCCTTGCCTTGTGATGATGTAAGAGGATAAAATGCCTATGTGATGAGATGAGGTTATATGAATGACATAGGCATGTGATGTGGTGTTAGGCTGCCATTGACTTACTGACAATATGTCAAAGGAGGATCATTTGCTTCTGAACCTCAGTTGATCTCAGGTACCTGAGATCTGAAATGTCAGACAGCAAAACCATGGATAAAGGAGGACTACTGTAAGGGTAAATTTGGGTCTGTCTCATGTGAAGGCAAACTGTGGCCATCTGTTTTCTGAGGTTGAGATAAGAAAGGACGCGTTTGTGACGCGTTTGTAACAGCCTTGGTTAGCCTGTTGTGCTTTCCGTACTGTTGAAACCACATCCGCAGCTGCTGAGGCTGTGGGTGGTACACTTTTAGCCCTAATAGTCTGCTGTGAGGCTCCAGAAGGGCCATCACCTTTTTCACAGGCCACACAAGACAACAAATTCATTGATGCCACTACTCCAGCGTCTATCATTAATTAAAGTGGTAATTTCGTCTTGACCATCAGGTATTTGATAAAGCTTCAAGTTAACCACCTGGGTGGGCTTGGGAGCATTTCTAATGGTTCCCATTTAGCATGCCCAGTTAAAACTTGCCTGAGGTTGGGCTTACTTGCCTTCTGTTTTACAATATCAGGTAGTGGAAGAAATCCCCACCTGGACATTATATCCATCCCAATAACGTATTCAGATAAGGAAGAGAAGACCATCTCACACAAAACCTGCCCCCAAACCCTAACTTCCATCCAAATATTCACTTTAATTCCATCAATTGTTGTATCTTTATATACTCTCAGTATAATCTCTTAGCTTATTAAGACTTCAGACTCATAGTGCATTGAGCTTCTTTGTCAAAGAGTTCTCTTATCCCCACCCCAACCATTCTTCCATACGTATGGCCTTGAGCCTTTACATCAGACTTTATCTTGATTAATCAGCTTAACCATCACCCCAGTTGATTCCTGTTCAGGTTTCTCATTGGAATCTTTGCCCTCCAACCTGTAAATTGCTCCAAACTGGGGTAAATAGAGTGAATTATTCAGAACTCTCTAATGTCCAGGGGACCAATAGGGGTTCCCATCAGTCCACCCAACCTTTGATAGTGCTATATCAACATCCTTGTTTCAACTTCACCGATGTCTGCTTTATTCATCCCATTTCTCAACAGCTCTCTAAAGACTCCCACCCATGGGGTCAATCCCTTGACTCTCCCCTTTGTCTCTCCCCATTTTCTTGTTAATTACCATAATGTTCTTTGTCTCAGTAGGATCCATGTGAGAAAGCAGAGATATCAAATTTCATAAGGATTCTGGAAATGTTGTTAGATTTTTTTAGCAGTGAAGTTACATGGGACACCCGTTCAGAAGGGGCCACTATAAACACAGCATTTACCTTAACTTGGATGCCAGGTATATTTCAGGGGATGAATATCTCTGTCCTCCTAAAAGCAAGCAACCCAACAAAACACAGCTGTTGTACCATACCATTGGTGACCATATGGTCACCCAGGAATCAAAGATTCCTCATCCTTGACCCTTTCATCTTGTCTTCTTCCCAAAGCACACGTTTCTGTGAGCCAGGGCCATTTTAGCAATTCCCACTTTGCTGACACAAACCACAATTTTGATACCAGTTATAATATGGGGGTTTTCCCAGACATGCCAAGTAATTGTGAGACCCCAGATGAGTGTCCTAGAATTCAACCCAATCCTGAAATTACCTGGAGATAGTATCAGATCCCACAGATTAAGGGGCTCAGTCCTACAAGCCTGATCCATCACCTAGTACAAAATGTCAACCACGGGTTGAGTTGTTACCCGTGCTTCTGACCCAGTGGTTATAGATCACAGGTTACAACAACTCCCTTCTTGGGTTTAATTAATTTGCTTGAGCACCTTGCAGAACTCAAAGAAATAGTTTATTTACCAGATTACCCAGTTTACTGTAAATGGATATAATTCAGGAACAGCCAGAGGGAAGAGTTAAATAGAGTAAAGTACGTAAAAAATGGCACAGAGCTTCTATGCTATCTGAAGGCACTGCTCTCCCTCAATCTCCATATGTTCACCACCTGGAAACTCTCCAACCCTGTCTTTTTGGGTTTTTATGGGAGCTTCATTATACAGGCATGACTGACTAAATCATTGACCATTGTCAATAAATTCAAACTCCAGCCCTTCTTTCCTCTCTGGAGGTGGGAAGGGCATGGAATTGGAAGTTCCAACCTTCCAATAATAAGGTTGGCTCCCCTGACAACCAGCTCCCATCCTTAGGTGTTTCCCAAAAGTCACCTCATCAACAACAACAAAAAGATCCTTTTTATCTTCCACCTCACTCAGGAAACTCTAAGGATTTTAGAAGCTCTCTGCCAGAAACTGGAAAAAAGGCCAAATACATATTTCTTGTTATAAATCACACTATCATACACCTCAATAAATTATTTTTTTTAAGTATAGATACAAGAAAAAGACAAGTTCTAGGAAAGGATAGCTAGCTTCTTAGGAAATGCTAGAGTCTACTTAGCTGTGCTGTGCTATTTTCCTAGAAACAATTAAAAAATTTAATGAATTTAGGAAAAAAGAGAGATTTTCACCAAGAAGTAGAGGAATATCCATGAAGATGTTTCCAGTCTTTAAGGATTTGCATTATAAGATAATTAAGTTTAAGTAGTAAAATATATTGTTAGAGACTGTGCCTTCAAGCGTTACTTATGATTCTAACCAATACCCCTACCTTTAAAGTAACATTATGCCTTACATATAAAGGTACATACACAGTAAACACCTTTTGAAATTTTAGAAAACTCTAGAGAATGACAGGCAAAATTTCATCTAATGGTTACTTGGTCAGTGGTACAGAAAGAATCCAAGATGTTCTGTCCTGCAGCAGATGGCAGACACATGGCCGTTGATTCATTATTATTTACAGATTACCTATTTGTTATAAACCCTTATTTGCATATTTCAATATTTCATTACTTAAAAAAAAAGAATTTAGTGAATAAATACACTTCAAGAAGATAGCCAATGCTTTAGCATTTTGCTAATACTCTGGGTTTTTAACATTTCTATACAAGTTACTTTTAAAATAATGGATATTTTTGTTCTTTATTAATTCTCAACTCCCCTGTGACATAGAAGTGTTAAGAATTTAGCAACTTTTATACTTGATAAAACTAAAGTATATAAGTAACTTGTTCAGGGTCACCTACCTGTAGAGTTATTGAGGTCAACTTAAGTTGTGCTAGTTATAGGCCATTGACCATTCTTGAGTATTAATCACCATGAACTTCACTGAACTTCAACACTGTCCATATGAGTGACTAGCCCAGCCAGCAATGCCAGCCTGGCCCATGCATAGAACACGAGGTGAAGAATTTTATCTTCATGCCTATTCTTGAGGCAAAAGAGTCTCCTGTGTATACAGTGTTTGGATTAATGGAGTAAAGATATCTCAGTTTTTAAAAAGTTGGTTTTCAGTACTTTCTCTTTACTGTCCATAAAGAGCCCCGTGGAGCTTTATGAAGAGTTATTCAATACTGAGTTACCTTGGGTTGTTTTTAATCCCAAATCGGTTTTGGCAACAATTTTATTTTACTTCCCAGTGATAAATCATCCCTTTGCATTCAGTTACAGAATAAGGTTTTACTGGCTTCTTTAAAAGAATTTAGAAAAATCCACTGCTGTCTCAGTGTATTTCAATCAACTTTAACTAAGTGTAGACCAACAAAAGACAAGACAGCAAGCTGCAACATTAAATGTGTGTGTTTATTTGGAGTCTTAGGGATTGAAATCTGGGATTGCAGATCTGTGTCTGTGGAGACACAGAGTCAATCGAAATCAAAATTTGTCCAGAAAGACAAAAGAGGCTGGTGCTTTTAAAGAGGAAAGAGGAAATTTACATAAGTTGTTCTGAACAAAATGTGATTAGTGCTGGTATAGCTATAGCTACACTATCTATATGTGGTTGGTTGCTAGGACTAGGGCTGGACACAAAGTCCGTTTCTGTCATTCCAACTTGTACCAGATGCCTTGGCTTTTAGCTGAGTTCAGTAACGATTCCGAGAATTTCAGGTGGGAGAGAAGGTGCACAAGTCCCACCTTCTTTATTCCTTTTTATTCTCTCCACTATCATAAGTTAAGAACTGTATTTTGTTATCTTTATTTTCTTCTAAATACAAGGGTTCATCTGCAAGGAAAGGAGATAAGTTACATTGAGAAAGGGATTTTGAAATTCATTGACAGCACCTGTTTTCATAGGCTACCTTCTCTTCTAACCTCCCTCAGACTTCCTTTCCTTGTACACATTGTCTCTTAGAACATCTAAGCAAGGAAAGGTATTTATTGTAAAAAAATAAGGGAGTTGGTTAATTTTGAGAAGCCTCTAAGGCGAGCGCAGCCCTCAACAGGCAGAGTCAGGGCAGACTACAGCATCGAAAGGAAAAGTGACTCAGACATAACAGCAGGGCAAAAGCAACACACACAGGATAATCTTCCGAAGTGCCAGGTTCTAGTGAACAGGGGATATTGCACTGCAGAGCACCCCAGGACCTCCTTTTCATAAAGTTGCTATTTTCAAGAGGAGAAGACACAGCTGACTCTTAACACACAGAAACAGACACAGAGAGACAGGCAAAATGAGGAGGCAGAGAAATTTATCCCAAATGAAAGAACAGAACAAAGTCACCGCCAGAGATCTAAGTGAAACAGATATAAGTGATGTGTTTGATAGAAAATTTAAAGCAATGATCATAAGGATGCTCACTGGACTTGAGAAAAAGTGGAAGACGTGAATGAGACCCTTAACACAGAGGTAAGGAACAACATAGCAGAGAGAAAAGGCTCGATAAATGAAATGAGAAAATAAATGCTTATGGAATGCATAGCAAAATGGAAGAAACAGAGGAACAAATTAGTGACCTAGAAGACAAAGTAATGGAAAGTGATCAAGCTTAACAAAAGAGAGAAAAAAAGAATTATGCAAATCAAGAGTAGACTGAGGGAACTCAGTGGCTCCACTAAATATAGTAACATTCATATCATATGAATCCCAGAAGAAGAAGAGAGAGAAAAGGGGGCAGAAAATTTATTTGAAGAAACAATAACTGACAACTTTCCTGATCTGGGAAAGGAACAGATACCCAGATCCAGGAGACACAGAGATATCCCACCAAAATCAACAAAAGCGGACCTATCCCAAAACATATTAAAAATATCAAAGCAGCAAGAAAAATAAGTCATTAACTTACAAAGGAAAATCCATAAGGTTACCAGAAGATTTTTTTAACAGAAACTTTGGAAGCCAGAAGGGTGTGGCATGATATTTTCCAAGTATTGAATGGGGAAAAATCTGCTTCCAAGAATACTCTATCCAGCAAGGCTGTCAGTCAGAATAGAAGGAGGCTTAAAGAGTTTCCCAGACAATCAAAAACTAAAGGAGTTTGTGATCACTAAACCAGCTCAGTAGGAAATAATATAGAGGACTTACTGAATGGAAAGGAGAGACCAAAAGTGACACTATAAAGGTAGGAAATACAATAGCAGTTAAAATGACTATTTCTGTAAAAAAAAAAATCAGTCAAGAAACTAAAATAAGAATATAAAATATAATAATATATACCAAAAATGTGAGGAAGAGAAAAGAAGAGTTTAAATTTAAAAGACTATCAACTTAATATAGACTGCTATATGCAGAAGATACATACAGACCCAATGGTAACCATATATCAAAAACCACTAATAAACATACCCAAATAAAGGTAAAGAAATCCAAATACATCACTAAAGAAAATCAAGAAAACATTAAAGAGAGAATGGCATTAAAGAATCAGAGAAAATCTACAGAAACAAGCACAGAACAAGTAACAAAGTGGCAATAAATACATATCTATCAATAATTACTTCGAATATAAATGGACTCAATGCTCCAATTAAAAGACATAGGGTGACAGAAGAGATTAAAAATAAAAAGACTTGTCTATATGTTGCCTACAAAATACTCATTGTAAACCTAAAGCCACTTACAGATTAAAACTGAGGGAGAAACATCTATCATACAAATGAATGTCAAAAGAAAACCAGAGTAGCCATACTAAGTGAAACAGATATAGGTAATGTGATACAAAGACTGTAACATGAGACAAAGAATAATAATAATTACTAATGAAGAGGACAATCCAATAAGAATTGTAGATATTTATGTATGTATGTATATATTTATTTATTTATTTATGTACAACAATTGTAAATTTTTATACACCCAACTTAGAATAACCTTTCAAACACATAAAACAGTTAAAAACAAACATAAAGGAAGTAACTAGTATATACTAAAATATAATAATACAATAATAGTTGGGGACCTCAACACCCCACTTAACATCAATTGACAGATAAACTAAAAAGAATATCAGGAAGAAAACAATGGCTTTGAATGGCACACTGGAATAGATTTAATAGATATGTTCATAACATCTCATCCTAAAACAGCAGAATATACATTCTTTTTAAGTGCACACAGAACATTTTACAGAATAGATTGCATATTAGGCCACAAAATCAGCCTCAACAAATTCAAATTTGAAGTCACACCATGCATCTTTTCTGACCACAACACTATGAAACTAGAAGTCACACACATACACATACACACACACACACAATCTAGAAAGACCACAAATATGTAGAGGCTAAATAACATGCTCCTAAACAATGAATGAGTCACCCAGAAAATCAAATAGTATATTAAAAAGTACATGGAAGCAAATGAAAATTAAAACAAAACTGTCCAAAACCTCTGGTATGCAGCAAAAGCAGTTAGTTGTAAGAGGGAAGTTTATAGCAATACAGATCTACCTCAAGAAGCAAGACAAAAATCTCAAATAAACAACCTAACCTTGCACCTAAAGAAGCTGGAATAAGAACAGCAAACAAAACCTAAAACCAGCAGAAGGAATGAAATAATAAAGATTAGAACAGAAATAAATAATATAAAAACTAAAACAAAAAAATAGAACAATGAATTCAGAAACTGGTTCCTTTAAAAAATCAATAGAATTGATAAACTTCCAGCCAGACTTATCAAGAAAAAAAGAGAAAGGCTCAAATAAATAAAATTACAAATGAGAGAGAAGGAATAAAGCCAACACCACTAAAATATAATCATAAGAGAGTATTATGAAAAACTATATGCCAACAACTTGGAAAACCTAGAAGAAATGGATAAATTCCTAGAAACATACAAACTATCAAAACTGAAATAGGAAGAAATAGAAAAAAAAAATATTTTTAATTTGAGAGAGAGCATGCACAAGCAGGGGAGGGGCAGAGAGAAGGAGAGACAGAATCCCAAGCAGGCTCTGCATAGTCAGCACAGAAGCCTGATGTGGGGCTCAAACTCGTGAACTGTGAGATCACGACATGAGTTGAGACCAAGAGTCAGACACTTAACTGACTGCACCACCCAGGCACCTTGGAAGAAGTAGAAAAATTGAACAGATTTACAACCAGTGAAGAAATTTAGTCAGTAATCAAAAAACTCCCAACAAGGGTGCCTGGGTGGCTCAGTCGGTTAAGTGTCTGACTCTTGATTTAAGCTCAGATCAGGTCATGATCTCATGGCTTGTGAGATCAAGCCCCTATTGGGCTCTGTGCTGAGCATGGAGAATGCTTAAGATTCTGTTTTTTCAGCCTGGGTGGCTCAGTCAGTTAAGCAGTGGACCTCGACATGGGTCATGATTTTTGCAGTTTGTGAATTCAAATCCTGCATTGCATTCTGTGCTGACAGCTCAGAGCCTGGAACCTGCTTCAGATTCTGTGTCTCCCTTTCTCTCTGCCCCTCCCCACTCATAGTCTGTCTCTCTCTCTCTCTCTCAAAAATGAGTAAACATTTAAAAATTTTTAAAAATAGATTCTCTCTGCTCCTCTTCTGTCTCTCTCTCTCTCAAAATAAGTGAATAAACATTAAAAAATAAATGAATAAATAAATAAATAAATGAAACAAACAAACAAACACTAAGAAAAAACTCCCCCCCCCAAAAAAAAAGAAAGAAAAAAGAAAAAACTCCCAACAAGCAAAAGTCCAGGACCAGATGACTTTACAGGAAAATTCTACCAAACATTCAAGCATTTAAAGAAGAATTAATATCCATTCTTCTTAAACTATTTCAAAAATAGAAAAGGAAGGGAAACTTCCAAATTCATTCTATGAGGCTAGCATTGCCCTGATACCAAAACAGACAAAGACACTACTAAAAAAATCAAACTACAGGCCAATATCTCTGATGAAGATAGATGCAAAAAACCTCAACAAAACTTCTTTCCTTGAGGCCAGGAAAGCAAAACAAAAACAAACTATTGGAACTACATCAAAATAAAAAGCTTCTGAGACTCCTGGTTGACTCAAGTCAGTGAAGCATCCAACTGCTGGTTTCAGCTTAGGTCATGATCTCATAGTTTGTGAGATGGAGTGTTGCATTGGTCTTCAGGCTGACAGCATGGAGCCTGCTTGGGATTCTCTCTCTCTCCCTCCCTCTCTCCTTCTCTCTGTCAGTCATTTTCTCTCTTGCTCACTCTCAAAATAAATAAATGTAATAATAAAATAAAAATAAAATAAAATAAAATAAAATAAAATAAAATATAAATAAAATAAAATATAAATAAATAAAAATAAAAAGCTTCTGCCCAGCAAAGAAAACAGTCAACAAAACTAAAAAGCAACCTACTGAATGGGAGAAAATATTTTGCAAATGGCATATCTGATAAAGGGTTAGTATCCAAAATATATAAAGAACTTATACAACTCAACACCCAAAAAGAAAATCGTCCAACTAAAAATGAGCAGGGACAGGCATCTGGGTGGCTCAGTTGGTTGAGCATCCAACTTCGACTCAGGTCATGATCTTACAATGTGGGTTCGAACCCTACATCAGGCTTTGCATTGATAGCGTGGAGCCTACTTCACATTCTCTGTCTCCCTCTCCTTCTGCCTTTCCTTCACTTGCACTCTCTCTCTCTGAAAATAAATAAACAGAAAAATGAGCAGAAGACATTCAGAGGGCCAACAGGTACATGAAAAGATGCTCACCATCACTTATCAGGGAAATGCAAATCAAAACCATGATGAGATATCACCTCACACTGGTAAGAATGGCTAAAATCAACACCACAAGAAACAATAGGTGTTGGCCAGGATGTGGAGGAAAAGGAACCCTCATGCACTTTGGTAGGAATGCAAACTGGTGCAGCCACTGTGGAAAACAGTATGAAGTTTCCTCAAAAGGTTAAAAATAGAACTGCCCTACTATTCAGCAACTGCACTACTGGATATTTACCAAAAGAACAAGAACACATATTATTCAGTTATAAAAAAGAATGAAATCTTGCCATTTGCAATGACCTGGATGGAGCTAGACAGTATAATGCTAAGCAAAATAGGTTAGAGAAAGACAAATACCATATGATTTCATTCATATGTGGAATTTAAGAAATAAAACAAGCCAAGGAAAATAAGAGAGAGAGAGAGAGAGAGAAACCAAGAAACAGAAAACAGGCTCAACTACAGAAAACAAACTGATAGCTGCCAGAATGGAGGTGGGTGGGGAGATGAATGAAACAGATGATGGGGATTAAGGAGTTCACTTGTCATGATAAGCACTGGGTGACGTTTGAAGTGTTGAATTACTACATTGTACACCCGAAACTAATACAGCACTGTACGTTAAACTGACTGGAATTAAAATGAAAACTTTTTAAAAAAGAAGACCGTTGGCTCTGAAACCACAACCATGTACTAATGCAATCAAAGATAGCATCCAAATCTGAGTTTTTGCTCCCAACTTTAACTTATTCTATAACTTAAGGTTTATTTTCTCCTTAATATTTCTCCTAATTTAATTATTTTTATGATTAGAATCCCTTTGTAATATATTTTTTTGATTTCATATCTAATAAACATACAATATGCTTCCATTTATAATTGAGATTATTGGACATGAATTCATCCATACATACTCATCACAGTATATGGAAATTAGTGCTCAGTAGAATTAACAGAAAAATGTGAAGTTTCTTGTTAATATTCGTAAGATTTACTGCTGATTGGTCTAGTTATTTATACAGTAGGATAAAACTATGTATCTAAACTATGTTTCAGATACTTAGGAATGTTCTATGACCTCATCTGTATAACCTACAAGTATTCTTTCAGAAGTAGTTTTGGTAGAAACAGTGAAGGGGTGCAATGACCCTGCACAGAGACCAGCCTTACATGCAGGAGGGGGGAGCCCTGCTCCCCACCTCACCTTTTATCTGACCTTGATTCATTTTGGTAATAGATATAATTAGCTTCATGAGTTGTGAGATTTTAGCTTTTGCTATTACAAGTAGAGCAAGGTACACTTAGCATTTCTTCTGTTATGTTCTAACAAACTCTTTTATTTTATTATTTTTTTTAAGAAATGGAACTAGTTGGGGCACCTGGGTGGCTCAGTCGATTGGGTGTCCGACTTCAGCTCAGGTCATGATCTCACAGCTCATGAGTTCGAGCCCCGCATTGGGCTCTGTGCTGACAGCTCAGAGTCTGGAGTCTGCTTGGGATTCTGTGTGTGTGTGTGTGTCTCTCTCTCTACCCTCCTCCACTCATTCTCTGTCTCTGTCTCAAACGGAAATAAACATTTAAAAAACATTTTTAAAAAAGAAATGGAACTAGTGTTTCATCAAATGTTGAATTCCGGGACACAATTATTTATAGGAAGAAAAAAAAGAACCAAAATAAAGACTCTTATTCCATGTTCCCAGCAGCTCTGCTGATACCCAAAATGTTGGCAGTAGGTAAGCCAGTTGCCATAAGCCTAAAACACTTTGTCCAAAATCATTATCATGTCCAACCCTTGAAAATGTTTAAGCTACTCTACAATTATGCAAAGATCATGTGCCCTCCCCAAACTGTTCTCTACCTTTTTCTACCATTTTCTACCTTTTTCCTACAATGGGTAGGGCTTTGCACCATGATCTCAGTACCTGTAGCCAACACTGTCTTCAGGAGCAGAGCATATTCTGCCTTTCTCAGGAATCCTTGGAGTCCTAACTGGGCCAATGAGGGAAGGATGAAGTTTCTTTCACTCTTCCTGGAGGCCGTGGGAGCGGGGTCAGAGGGCTGTCTGTGAGACCAAGGACCAAGGCTTAGAGGCTGTGTGACCTTCTCAACTGCTTAGCCTGTCTACACCTCAGTCTCCTCGTTTGTAAAGAGGAATTCGAAAAAGGTTGTTTGAGAATTTCATTACATAAATCACATAAAGCATTTAGGGCACTGTCTGAGTAAGTATTCAATAAATTCCTCAGTTTATTGAAATTACTCAGTTTATTGGGTAAACACTCCATAAATGCTAGCCATAAATGTAATTATTACTAACATTAATGTTATCTATTGGCAAATTCTTTATATGCTGCCTACTGTATTTACAATATGAACTCATGATTTGTAGTCTTTTCTTCTCCCAGGCTTTAACATATGGATGGCAATGCCTTACGATATATCTAAATGCCCAGTCAATCTCACAGAGCTGATCAGTTGCAAACCAAATGAATATGGTCTAGAGAGAAATGTATAGGCATGAGATGATAATCATTCTGTACAAAGAAAATAATTTATAATCTCAGAGTATGAAGGATCTTTCTCACCATGCCTCAAAATCTATAAGCCATAACAGAAAAAATAAATTGACCAATTCTACTAAATCAATTAAAAATATTTGCACGGCATCAGGCACCAAAGAAAAATCAAGACACTTGATAAACTGGGAAAAGTACATTTGCAATTCAATCACAAAATACTAATGTCCTTGATATGCACTTTAATGTTTTTAATGTTTATTTATTTTTGAGAGACAAAGAGAGATAGAGCACAAGTGGGGGAGGGGCAGAGAGAAGGGGAGACAGAATCCAAAGCAGGCTCCAGGCTCTGAGCTGTCAGCACAGAGCCCGACGTGGGGCTTGAACCCACCAACTGTGAGATCATGGCCTGAGCCAAAGTTGGACACTTAATCGACTGAGCCACTCAGGCACTCCAATATACACTTTGGTACAGAAAAGACCAACAATTCAGTTGGTTAAAAAAAAGGGGGGGGGGGAGGGGAGGGAGATGAGACAAAGAACTCAGAGACCAAAAAATACAAATGTGTCTTAAACCAAAGGATTCCCAACTTCAATCACAGTAGGGAAATTCTAATTAAAGTTACCTCAATATACTGTCTCGCCCATCAGATTTGCAGTGTCTGAAGTTTGATGATATATCTTATTGAAGGTACCTTTGAGTACTGTTGGTGGGCTGGATATTTGTACAACCCCCGTGGAAGGAAATCTGGCATTACATATCAATTGCAAATGCATATTCCTTTGGCCCCAATAATCTTACTTCTCAGTATTTAACCCACAGAAAAGTACAAAAATCAAAGTTGGCATACTGACAGATTTATTCATTTCAGCGTTTTAAATAAGCAAAAATTTAAAATTAATCTGTGTCCATGAATAAGGCACTGTGTAAATAAACTGTCATCAAGCCACATAGCAGTAAAAATATCACTTGGCTGTTAGAACACCTGTAAGTGGTAATATGGAAGGCATTCAAAATATAGAGAGAGGATAAAAGCAGATTTTTCTAGAAGGTGTATGGTATCTTATCACTTGTTTATATAGCTGGAGGAAGATTATATATTCGTGTTTTTATATGCATAAAAAACTGTTCTGGAATGTTACATGAGACACCAAGAACTCTGACCAGAGGGGTCTTTCTGGAGAACCTGCAGTGGATGAGGGTCTGCAGGGTTCTTGGTGGTTCAGGTGTTATGGACAAGGACCAGTCAGAACAGTGGGAGTTTGGAAACTCCTCATGGGAGTTTGGAAAACATTTTGAATATTGTTCCCAGGCGTGGTGTGAAAGGTGCTGGTGGATAAAGGAACTTGAGAGTCACTGCCCTCTCTTCCTGGCCCTGAGGAGGGCACCTACCTTGCAGTACTAAGCAGCTTGTGTACCCTTGACCCTGCATCATCTCCCAGCTCAGCCCTGGTGACACGCTTGCAGCCTGAGCAGACCTTGGTGGGAATATTTACACCACAGAAACAGCAAAGACCACAAATCAGAGCTCTTTCTTTTCCCCAAAGCTGGCGGCTCAACATTTAGCAGCAGAGCACTGGAAAAAGCTATCGTACAAGGTAACAACCGCAGCACAGCGTAGATGAGACTTGAAATAATGTTTTATGCCTCCAACCTCCCCAGGCTTTCCGCTGAACCAGGCTGCCTATTGCTGCAGAAATCCAGTGTAAAGTATGAAAGGGATTCTACACGTGCTGGCTGCAAAGTAATGATGCTTTGCTGAGCATGATCAAGCGGGAACTGGAGATATTGATCAGCACCCAAGTCACAAAACCCCGGAGGATAGGGGTGAGAGAAAGGGGGATTGAAGGGAGTTGATGTCTATCTGGCTTTCAGGTTACTGCTCAACAAAGAGATCCGATTGCTGAGGCCAGACTCAGAAACACAGCAGTGTTACAAGATGCGTTTGTCGGCCCCTAGATTGTATGACATGGTGAGAATTTGCTAGTCGCCAACGTTTCTGAGCGCCATTCCTGAGTGTGCTGTCGTTTCAGTGATTGCCTTAGATTAGTACATTTCTTCCTGAAAGGGGAGCGGCCCGAAACCTTTATTCACCGCCGTTGAGAAAAGTTTCTACCGCCATGAGCCCAAGTCATTACCAACAACTCCCGTGAACGGCTGCCCCTCCAATGTTACAAAGCTACCACGCAGATATTCAGGTTCCACTGAAAAAGAGGTTCAGTGTCCGGAAAATATGCTCTTTGAATGCAATAGACATAATATTACACTAAGTCTTCAAAGGAGATCGTAAGTTAGCCAGAGGGCAATGTGTGGTGAGTGATTTTATTACTTCAGCATAGGATGAAACAGAATTCAACTTTCCTGCTGACATCTAGGCCACGTACACAAAATGAGATGCGACATTAAAGTAATTATCCAGATAATTCTCACCCAAATCTTCAGTAATTTCATTTGGGATTACACAAAAGCAATCTTTTAGAGCCCTGATCCCCAAACTGAATTCTGTATATGTTGAGCATATGCTCCCAGTGTATATAAAATTATTCATAAGTTACACATGTTCAATGCCACACTGATTGCGTGCATTATTAAAGATAGGCGAAACATAACCCCATGCGGCTGCTTGTGTAAAACGCACACTCAAACTGTAAAATAAGATTCTGGGAAGCTGGGCAAATGCATTTAACACCATGGGTGGTTCCTGCACCTGCTGTGAGAAGTTGTTTGGAGCCTGGGTGTTTAGTACATAGCACGATCAGCTGATCCCCCAGTGACTTTCCATTTTCTAGTCCTAATTGTTTGTTTGAAGAACTAAATCACTCAAATTTCTCGTTAAAAGATGGGAATATTAAAAAAAAAAAAAAGATGGGAATATTTTCGAAGAATTTCTTTCCCCCGTACTTGTAATGTTACCTGTAACATTTTCATTAGGAAAAAGAAAAGAAACTCAGTGGAATGTTTAAAGAAAAAAGTTGTTCTGTTTCAGTCTTTGTAACTAAAGAAAAAAACTCATTTATTTTCTTTGGCTTAATTTCTTGAAAATGTAAGGTGTTTCATTAAAAAATTTCTTAAAAGAAAAAAAAAAAAAAACCTTCCCAAATTAAGAGCATTTATCCAACACAGAAGAGACAAAAAGCCACCAAGTCTTAAATAAAATGATAAAGTGTTCCCTGGGACATATAATATATGCTTAAATCATCCAAAAGAGATTCTATATATGTTTAAATCATCTTGTAGTAAGTTACACAAATTCCAGATAAGTTGTAAAATGAATAGTTAGCTTTGGCAAGTTATGGCATATTGTAATGTGTCCAATTTCAGTATAAGCTCTTTTATTTGAATATGCACATTTCATAAGATATGTTTTATGAAAAAATATGAAAAATATTTTATGAAATGTTTTATGAAAAACATTTTATGAAAAATATGTCTCTATGTTTCAACACCTACTTTTGAGCTTTCCAGGTATATAAGCATATCTGTTGAGATGTTCAATTTCAAAAAAAAAAGTCAGTACTTGAAACTTTTATTAAATCGAGGAGAAATGAGTCGGAAAAAGGAAAAAGGAAATCTTAAATATGTTTTATCTATTGAAATTATCTTTCACATGGTAAAAAAATATCAGCGAAAATAAATTTTTTTTCTCTCTGATGTCTCTGCTTAGTAAAGGTAAATGAAAAGAAAGAAAGAAAAAAGAAATAAAGGTTATTAGACCAAACATTCAAACATTTAAATAGACTAAGATCTTCAAAATAATTCTTTAAAAAATATTTCTTCTAATTTTCAAGAAGATGAGAGGGTTTGTTGTACTTAATTTACTAGTTTTCTATATCTAGGCTGCTAGTTTTAATTCTAACTTCTATTTTAAAAGAACTGAACATTTTACTGGGCTCTGGAAAAACTAATATTTTAAAAAAAATTTTTTTTAACATTTATTTATTTTTGAGACAGAGAGAGACAGAGCATGAACAGGGGAGGGGCAGAGAGAGAGGGAGACACGGAATCCGAAACAGGCTCCAGGCTCTGAGCTGTCAGCACAGAGCCTGACGCAGGGCTTGAACTCACGGACCATGAGATCATGACCTGAGCCGAAGTCAGACGCTTAACCGACCAAGCCACCCAGGCGCCCCTAGGAAAACTAATATTAACTTGGGAACTTTAAATATTAGTGTATATAGTCTATAATACTTTAAATGATTATAATATTAAATAGTCTGAATATAAGCATTGATTATATCAGTAATCTTTTCTAAGAAAACTACAAATTCTAGAGGGCATAAAAGAGAATTTTGATGAATCTGTCCACACAAAATGTAAAAATAAAGCTTTGTGTCACATAAATAATACCAATTAAAATAATTTTAGCTGACTTACAGCTAAACACATGCCATTATCTTTACAATAGTTATAATTATTATAATATTTATTGTACACCATGTGCTAAGCAAATATTTATTTGAGCCTCACAAACGAAAGTATAACAGAGTAAAAATTAAATGAGTTAAAGCTGATTCCTCATTAAGGACATTCACACTTTTCAAAAATAAAAAAATAAAAAAATGTTTATCAGATTATCAAAGCTATCAATTAATATTACACAGTATTAAGGTAGAAACGTAGAAATACACTTGCTCATGTACATGTACATGTACATTCCATTTTGGAAGAAAATAGGACAATAGCCGTAAAGTACTTACATGCATATCTCTTTGATCCAGCAATTCCAAGTTCCAGCATTTGTAAGACTGATGTAATCACATATGTGTAGCAAAATAAATAAATAATGAAAACAATGAAAGGGTAACAAAAATCCACCCTTGTGTCCCTCAATAAAGAACTGCATAAGTAAATTGTGGTATACTCGCAGAATTGAATTCTTCACAACTAAAAAATGAAATTCTGGGAAGGAAGGAGGGAGAGAACACCAGCACATAGGAGAGAAGCAGGAAGCAGAGCGTAGGCATTCCAGACAGAGAGACAGTGAGTGACCCCAGGCAGTGGGAGGGAGGTATTCTTATTTCTAAATCCCCATTTTCTAGTTCCACTCCATATGTCTGGTTCCTCAAGCCTGACTCCCTTTCTTTTCTATTGGGTTCCCTTTTCTGCTTTTAACAAACTATTTTTCTGTGTAGACTAACTCGGGTGCATTTCCGTTCTTTGCAACCCATATGTCCCTGACTAAGCACGCAGCATGCTTTCCTGATACTTTGCTGAAGATCGCCAACCACAACTTGGCTTTCTACAGCCCTTATTTCTATTACAAAGCTTAAACTCTATCCTCTAAGTACCTACCATCTTGAATGCACTAGGAACTGGAATTCAATTGAGCTGAAATTGATATAGTCACCATTCCCTCAAAATATACTCCCCGTCTTAAGTCCCCCATGTACTGAATGAATGCCGTAATATCGCCCCAGATTAAACCTCAGTCACCTTCGGGACTTTGCATAGCTCCATTTTCTTCAATATGTGGGGACTCGAGGTATAGGTGATTTCTACTTTCCAAGTATGTCTCATCCCCTCACCATCTCCTCTATCTCGGTTGGTCTCAAGTAGACCACTGAAAAGTCTTCTAGTGCTTATGATGATTCAATTCCCTATCCTATAGATAAAGCTTCTTAAATGGAAATGTTGACCATTTTCTCAGAAACTTTATTATATTATTATGATTGATTACCTACAATAAGTCAAGCCTTACATTGGTTGTTGGGGATAAATCAGAGAACAAAAGAGCAGAAATCTTTCTTTCAAGGATAAATACTGATAGGAGATAAATATTCTATTTTATTAAAACTGAGATGCCATCTTTTATTAGATACAAATGAAGAGAAAAATAAATTATAAAAGCTAATATACTATGGGTTATAAGAGCATCCTGAGCATTCTGATCTCAGAGCTGTTAAAATGTGAAAGAATGTATATTTAAAATTGATTAAATATATGTCATGCAAGATAGTGATAAGTGGATACATGTGAAGGGGAAATAAAATAAGGAAAAGGTAGGTGAGTATACAGGTAGAGTCACTGGTGAGTCCTGAAAGGGAAGTAGACAGTTGAATAAAGACCAAAAGGAAATGTGTGGTCTACGTGGATCAGCTGTGTGAACACTGGAGAGAAAGAGAATTCCTGACATTTTCCAGAAGGAACAGAGTGTGCAAGGGCCTTGAGGCTGGAGAGTACAATGTTTTTAAGGAGCAGCATGTCATAGGCTAAGAGAGTTTGCAATGATAGGAGACAGAAGAGTGATGAAGGGTCAGCGAATGAAGCAACAAGGCATGGGGTCCTGTAAACTAGAGAAAGATTTGACTTCTTCCTCTTCACATTGGTCACCCTGGCTGAGAAGAAGCAAGGGCAGTGAGAGACCAGTTGTAATAATCTCGGTAGAAACTGACAGTGGCTTGTACCAGAGTGGTTGGATGAAATTTCCACTAAAGTGAGATGGGAGAGGAATATGAGACAAGAAGGCTTTGGGGAGCAGTACCAGACAGGTTAAGTTTGCAATGCCTGTAGAATACCCAACTGAATCTATAAATAAGGCAGTTGGATAAGTTTGTCTAGAAGTCAAGGGAAAGATCCTGAATGGAGATACAAATCTGGAAGTCACCAGGATGTGGGAGGCATTTCAAGCCAGAAGACTGAGTGAGTCTCTCAGGAGTCAGTAGGGAGAGGGATACAACAGAGCGGAGAGTGAAAGACTGAGGTCAGGGGCACCATGGAGCTTGGGTAGGAGAATGGGTAGGAGCCAGTGGAGGAGATCCAGAGAGGAGCCAGAGAGGCTGAGGGAAGGTGTTGAGGTAAAGGGAAGTAAAGAGAAGGGAAGGGAGCAGAGGGGATGGGAGGAGAGGTGTGGGAAAAGGAACCAGTGCAGGGAGAGGAGAGGGGAGAGGAGACATGCAAAGAGAACAGAAGGGTTAGGAAAAGAAAGGGAAAACATAAAACAAAATAAGCTGACATAAAAACTCAATCGAAAAACAAAACTAAAAATAAAAACAAATGAAAAAATGGGCAAATGTAATATTCTGGGAGTCAAGTGGAAAAGGTTTTTCAAGAAGAGAGTGATCATGATGCCAAATGTTACTTAATGGTCACCAGGATGGGGACTGGGGATTAAAGGATTGATTTAATGATGTACAGGCCCTTGCTGAATTTCATAAAACAATTTCCAGAGGCCCTCCTGGAGTGAGCTTTGTAAGAAACGGGAGATTGTGAGTACGTACAACTCATCTCAGAAGTGTTTCCATAAAGTCAAAAACATAAATGGGGGGAAACACAAGACACAAAAACACCTGGAGGGAAAAGTTGGCTCTTCGGAGACGAGAGAAATTCCAGAATGTCGTTACGGTGATGAGACTAATCTGATAAGGAGGGAAAATCGGGTCGCGTAGGGGAAACAGCGGGGATGACTAAAGTTACACTGGCAAGCAGACCAGAGGGGTTGGGATCTAGTGTACAACTGAAGTGTTTGTTCTGGCCTGAGAGGGGAAGGAGTTCATCCATAGGTATAGGAAAGCAGATCTATCACTGAGGCAAAGGTAGAGTTCACTTTTATGCCTGTGCCCCATTTATGGCCTACCCACAGAAGTCACCAGAAATGCAACGATACTTCATAGCCTGCTTCCAAGTGACTCTCGGCTCAGCACCCACCACCCTCCTAAAGATGTGTTAAACCACTGGGCCGTCCATTCATTCACTCATCAACACAGCAGCCGCTCAGGATACTGCACGAAGCGAACAAAACTCCCTCGTGCTCCTGGGGGAAAGAGACAGATAATAAACAACGAACATGATGTGATACATTAGAATGGAATAAAATGAGCAAAACCAGGTAAGATATTGGAATCAGGAGTCCTAGGTCATCTCTGTCCAGAATCATTCTTCCTCATTTTTGAAATCCTAGTAACCTCTCAAGTTTGAAAATAACATTTTACTCCTCCATGATAAAACCTTCCTGGATTTACCCCCAAAATGTCATCCCTTTCTCCAGTCAATCCCCAGAGCACATAGAAACTCTTCACAAGCAACCCCTGGAAGGCAAACTATGTGCTTTTATTCAATTTCTTTATGTAAACATCTTCTTTCCTTATTAGACAAATACACATGGTTAAACACCCATGTGCAGATTTTTGTCTCCCAAGAAAATGATTATCTGCCTTGCCAAGTTGCTCTTGACTGTAGTTTTGAAGAATGAGGCTCCTGTAAATGAGGACAATTTTCAAAACCCCCAACCCTTATAAAGACAAATGCCATACAATATTGTCTGTATTCACTGCTATGCAGTACATCTCTAGGGCTGATTTACACTTGATCACAAATTTGTACACTTTAACAACATCTTTCCTATCCCTCCAACTCCTACCCCCTTGAAACCATCATTTTACTGATTTTATGAGTCTGGCTTTTTTAGATTCCACACACCAATGATATCATATAGTACTTGTCTTTCTCTGTCTGATTTATGTCATTTCATGGAAGGATGCCCTCTTTCCTTATAGCTGAATAATTGTCCATGAAATCTATGCACCACATCTTTATCCACTCATCCACTGATGGGCACTTGTGTCATTTCCTCGTCTTGGCCATTGTAAATAACACTGCAAAGAACATGGGAGTGCATATATCTCTTCAATGTCCTGTTTTCATTTCCTTTGGGAATACACCCAGAAGTGGAAATGCTGGGTCATATGGTAGGTCCGCTGTTAACTTTTTGAAGAACCTCCATATTGTTGTGTATTACAATCATCAAAGTTGCCAAGAGACTATAACTTGATTATCCTAATAACTAAGAAGAAATGATAATAATATAATGTCATAGAGGTGCTAATGACCAAACACTACAGTGGCAGTCATGCCACAACATATAATTATAAAAATGAACATGATGAACCCTTAAATTTTTGCAGTGTTTTATATCAAATTGTATTTAAATTAAAGATTTTTTTAATGTTTATTTATTTTTGAGAGAGAGAGTGAGACAGAGCATGAGCGGGGGAGGGCCAGAGAGAGGGAGTCACAGAATCCGAGGCAGGCTCCAGGCTCTGAGCTGTCAGCATAGAGGCTGACGTGGGGCTCAAACAAGGAACTGTGAGAACATGACCTGAGCTGAAGTTGGGCGCCCAACGGACTGAGCCACCCAGGTGCCCCTAAACTAAATATATTTTTAAGAAAAGCAGATATAAAATCAATTTGGTGTCTGAGTGGGGTATTAACTAAGAACATTCCTGCAATCTAGTTTTTGTTCTGCCTTTGCTACCTGCTTTTGTGCATGAGTCATTTTTGTCTCCTAAGATCTGGGGTCTTCTCATATAGAACAATATGGTTTCATGATATAAAAATTTCTAAATTGTATCTCATGAAGCTACAGAGTCTCAAAATGACTCCGAGATTACCCGGAGCCTGACAAAACCTGGTTTCTAGATTCTCTCATTTCCTTTTATAACCGAAGCAACTCTATTTGTACGTTTCTCTGCAGGAACTTCATGCAAGATGTTGAATAAAGTGTTAACATGCCAAAAAAATGAAAACATATGAATTGGGTACTATCTCAAATTCTCTTTAGAGATAAGTTTCTAACGAATATTCTATAAACGGGGTCTGAAAGAACTCCCTCCAACATGCTTAGATTAATTAATCACAATCGATTATTTAACATACAAGTACGCTATCTGAAAAGTTGAACGCATTAAACCGTAACTATCCACGTATGGACTTACAGTATTTAGTTCATTCATTTAACAATATAGTCCCCTAACTGGAGCCTTAGAGAGCAAGATGCAGGACATACAAGACTTGGGCAGGGGCAGGAGGCAAGACAAAAGTGGGGAAACCCCGCCTGAGAGAGGGACCATTGTCCCCAAAAGGGAAGGAAACATACTTCACTCCTTCCATCATCTCTGTGACGAATCCCACAGAGAAAACACATCCAGAAAGCTGCAATAAAAGCAATCCCGATTCAAGAGAGAAAAGCCACCAACTATGTCAAAAGCTGTCACGAGGTCCATGAGAAGATCCTTTCTCATCTCTCATCCTGAGGTTTGGCCCTGAAACTGCTAAGCCTCTTCTCAGAGTTGGAAACTTCCTCTCAAGCCCACCTTCCTCTTGAGAACCACTCCCTGTGTCTCTCCCCTTCCAATGGAAATCACAGAGTCCAAGATAAGACATTTCTAAATCCCCAGCCTATTTTTAACGGATATATTTTTTGATATTCACTTGTGCCAAATGGCTCTTTTAACACCTGGCAAAGATATCTTATCTCCAAAGATGTTTCCTGAACATAAAAAAAGACGTACCTCGAATCCTGTAGTCACGCAGAAGCGCCTTCCATTTCCCACCTGATACTAGCAAAGGTCTTGTCTCTCTGGTATGTCAAAGCTTGGCAAGCGATTAATGTTATTTTGATCTGCAAGGTCTCCAGGTCACATATCAAACTTCTCAGCACTCAAAACTTTCCTCGGAGACTTCATTGCCATAACTGGTCCACAAAGACGTCATGTACCTTGATTTTCCTTCAGATTGAGTATGTGTATGGCAGGGTAGCCAATTAAACAGGACAAAGCAATATGGCTAAGAAATAAACATCAAAAAATAAGTTTAGGCATCACTTGGGTAATCAAGTTACCAAGAAGTGTCTGTTTAAGCAGGCATCAAATTGCTGGTGCCTGCATTTGTAGCAAATACTAGACAATATCTAAGTCACATGTGAGATCTTCACTGAAGACCAAAGCAAAAAAATATGTAGCAAATTTTAGATGCTGAGGGCATTAAAAAGTCCCTCTCTTCCTCACTCCCTCTTACACACACACACACACACACACACACACACACCTGCTATCATTAGAAGAGGGACCCTACCTAAGTGATGCACTCAAATATTCTGAATGTCAGTGTGGGTTTTCCAGTGCTTTTTCACGGTGGAATAATGGAGTTGGTGTGGAGTCCCAAACCAGCTGTGTGGTGACTGGCTACTCATTCCAACTAGCTGTTCCTCAGTTTCCACACTGTCAAATGGGGGTGAACATCCCTCAGTGCCTGGCTATAAGAACCAAATATGACTCAATGTATGCTAGCCTGGTCAGTAACATATAAGTGCATGAAATCTAATTACTAACGTGGCATTAGCTGAGTCCTGATAGGAATCATTTATAGATACACGTACACAAGAAGAAATAAATCTGTCTGACTTATTACATATGTTACAGACAAGACAGCATGCCCCAAATTGGGTCACGTATGCTGAGCCTCATGTTGCCAAATTGAGACTTAATTACAGTTTTGACTCTGCAGAAAGACAATCTTAAACCAGTCAATGAGAAATTGCCTGATCTGTGCAAATTAAAAAATCTGCCTGGGGCACCCAGGTGGCTCAGTTGGTTAAGCATCCTACTCTTGATATCAGCTCAGGTCATGATCTTACGATTCGTGAGATCGAGTCCCATGCTGGGCTCTGTGCTGACCGTGTGGGAGCCTGCTTAAGATTCTCTCTCTCCCTCTCTCTCTGCCGTCCCCCCAACGCATGCACGTGCTTTCTCTAGCTCTTAAAGTAAATAAACATTAAAAAAAATCTGACTGATAAACCCCGGCCATCCCCTAAAGGAAAGTGACCTTACTGCCACCCTTTTTTTTTTTTTTACCTAGTATAACTTCATTTTTTCTCCTTTTTTCTGCCTATAAAAGTCTCTCATTTTCTACAGCTCCTCTGAGCTCCTTTCCATATGCTAGATTGGAAGGATGATGCCCAATTCATGAATCATTGAATAAAACCAATAAGATCTTTAAAATTTACTCAGTTGAATTTTGTTCTTAACACATATAATTTAACTTATTACTTAATAATATTAGTTATAATACTATTTGTTCTTATTGAAAGAGTTCATTCCCAATCCTTGAAAGAAAGAGAATGGAATTGGTTGGGGTTTAGATAAGGCTTTACCTACCGTAGAAGCTACTTATATGAAGACTAGTTCAGGAGCTAGAATTTCTTGGTTATTTCCAAATCTACCCCCAAATAAAACATCAGAATGTCATGTTCATCACCAGAAGAGAAACTCTATCTATAGTAATTAGCCTTTGTGATTATTTTACAATTTTATTTGTGATTTCTACTGATCATGAACTCACTTGCTCATTATCAATAGTAATATAACCGCTATTATTTTTGTTATTTCAAAATAATGGGCCAATTACACATAGACAGCAGGGAGGATCTCAAGTCCCTGTTGAATGACATCAGCAATTGTTTTTACACGCAAATTACAGAGTTGACTTGTTCTCTACCTGGATGCAAATGTCAGAAACAAATCCTGTGAGGACCACATATTTGATGTCCTATTTCAAATGGCCAAAGTTAAAAACAATCAGATAAATACAAAATCATACCATTTCTTATTTCAGAAATGTGCAGAATGTTACAGGTTTTTCTCAAAAATTGAAAAAAATCTGAATAAACATAGAATGTATCATCATATTGTTATCTGAATTGAAAATATAAATTAAGCCCAACATGTCTATATTCTATAAATATGTCATTTATTTGGTGTTCTAAATATTTCCTTTACATTTTTTTTGCTTGTCAATCAGAGACAATTTCAGTTTATGTGCTTAAGAAAAATATGAGCCTTTTAATTACTATACTTACTTGAGCTCAAAATAATTAATGCCTTGCTATTTATAAGCAATTGCAACCCAACTATATGAAAATAATATCAAGAAGTCTGAGGATTTTTCCCTCCAGAAATTCAAAACATTTTGAAGCAAATTCTTGTTACCTGACAATCCTATAACTCTTATGAGGCAGATAAGCTTCCCTGACAATTTAGAAAATGGCAATTGGTTTTAATTTTACCTTTGATACTATTTTATCCCACTTCAACACGTATTTATCAAGTGTGCTAAAAATTATTTAGCACTGTGTTTTGAAAACATTAATTGGGTATGGCAGGTCTGAAATTTCCTGGGTGAATTCCTTAACCTGTCACTCTCCTTCGGTCCGTCAATAATAAGTGATCACCTGCCGTTTGCAGACCATCAGAGCTGCAATGTAGCTGAGGGATGGGTACAAAGCTTTTAAGAAGACGTGAAAGAGAGTTCAATAAAAAGTATAAGAAAAATTAAAATGTTGCCTGTATTAATTGACCAAAGAACCATGTTGCTTATATTTACTAAAGAAGTTTGGAGGGGTTGATTGCTTTGGAAGAGAAGCGTTGCTTTGAGAAGAAAAGTATCTTTAGAAGAGAGGGATCTTCATGAGGAGAAAGGTTGTAGTAAATGGGGCTTGGAAAGCTTGTCAGAGACCATGGAGTGAAACAGGAAGGAGGCAAGTGCACAGGTTGGAAAAGAGTGAGCCATCAATGCCCCATTTAACTTGCACGACTTCACAGTCCAATGTCAGCACACCTCAGAGCCTACTGCTCGGCTGTCCAGGAAAGGTGGCTTGGAAGGACAAAAACCTAGGGCCATAGTCTTATTGGTACTGAAGAGACTTGAAATGTTTTTCAAGGGCACATGAGATGTTTTAAGACGAAAAAAATGGTAGCAGATTTGGAAAGAAAAAAAAAAGAAAGAAGGAAGGAAAAGAAAGACAAAGAAAAAGAAAATCACTATCAGACCAGAAGAAATGAGTTAAGATGCTATAAGCATGTAAGCATGATGGTGGGAACAAGAATGTGATCGGAAGAAGGACATTTCAGGAAATTACATTATTTCTCTGGGGCTGAAAGTAAGTGCTCACTGCCAGCATCCTAATTCAGGCCCTTATCTTTTCACACGAGCTTAATGCAGTCACCCAAAGGGTCTTCTGCATATCATTCTAATTTAATCAAGTGTCTACAGACACCATCAGAGTTATTCTTTGGAATATACTTCTGATCATTTTACTCTGCTGCTTAGAATGTGCCACTGCAGCCTTACCTTCCTGGGAAGAAATCATGCAAGGTTCTGCGTGATCTCACCCCTTTTTCCTCTCTCTCTCACAGCCATGTTTCAGCCATCCCTAACCATTTGAAGACACTCAATTATGCAATCTGTCTTATGCCTCCAGCTTTTGAAGAAACATGTCCCAGTTTGGAGACGGTAGGTTGGGGTGCTGGGTCAGTCCTATATTTAGAGAACAAGGAACAGCATCCATTGACATCTCAGGTATTTCTTGCTCTCAGAAGAACCTGTGTTCTTCTAGGCTCAGAAACCGCCTTCTTCTAGACCACTGCTCCTTCTCTATAGTGTGTTGATCCAGTGTTATTTTCCTTTGTAGTTCATGAGAAATTTGAGAAAAAATAATATATTTTTTAATTCATCCACAGAGTTCAACATCAGTCCATAGCAGATGAGCAATGTTTGATTAATTGCATTCGACTGGACGAAATTAAATACAGTTAGAAGAACAGGAAAAATCTTGTTTTGTCTCAGAATCCTTTGCTCTACTATTAACTATTTTAAAAGGAATTCTTCAATTGAACATTCTTTATTTAAAAAAAAATTTAAACATTTATTCATTTTTGAGAGTGAGAGAGACCGAGCACGAGTGGGGGAGGGGCATAGAGAGAGGGAGACACACAATCCGAAGCAGGCTCCAGGCTCTGAGCTGTCAGCACAGGGCCCGATGCAGGGCTTGAACTCACAGACTGCAAGATCATGACCTGAGCTGAAGTCGGATGTTTAACTGACTGAGCCACCCAGGCACCTCTTCAATTGAACATTCTTATGAGATAGTTGTTTCATAAAAAATCTATACCTTTATTTAAGTATTATAGTGATTTTAGAAATAATAATTTCTATGTCTTAAATCAGTCTTTAAGTCACGAATTGAATGAACTGGTCTCTGTTTGTATTGATCAGATTGGCTATTCTCAGTCACTGTAGTATCTGGACCCATTATTCTCTTAAACCGATTGAATTCCCCAAAGAGCTTATGTTTCTGTGGCTTATATTTTCAATGTTTACCACATTCAATATTTAAAACAAAAGTTTAAAATATAGATGTATTTATCCATTCCAACTGACAATAATAAGTTCACTACATGTTAATGTAACATATTTACATAAAAAATAGCATACATTTCCCAAACAAATAAGTATTTAGTGAGATGAGTGGCAGTTTTTCCTGTTTGCAACCCCCTTACTGACTGGCTTAATGGAAGACAGCTGGATTCTCTTATCTGTTTCTGCATTCAATCTGTTGTGTCATGTTGTTTTTATTGAAGAATGTGAAGAAAATTTGGCTTCATAGATACATGTAGTTGGGGAAAAAATGCCTTGTCAGACCTCCTGAAAGCATCTCAGGGACTCCCATGAGTTCTTGGACAGCACTTTGAGAATTTGTGCCACAAATCTGTTCTTTAAAAAAAGAGCTATATTGCATTTTATTTCAAATGTAGTCCCTCACTTCTGGTTCTCGCAAGATGTCATACTCATTTCTTCCTTCTCCTCCCTGCTAAATACAACTATGAGGTCTGGAAATGGGCCTCAAACTCCCAGGTTTACTGAGGCAGCTGGAAGGGAATACTAAGAGGGATTTATATGTAAGTGTCCAGCCCTGAGAGGCCTTTTTGATCCTGTAGGTATAGGGATTGCATCCTACACCCAGAGAAAAGAGGAAAGGCAGTGGCAATGGCAGAGGGGATCCAACCACAACAAGCACCCAGACAGAAAAGCCTACTGAGACAACCGGTCTGAGACTCCCCGTCCTTCACAGAGAGACCTGAGGTCAGCCTGTAGAAAACTGTTCTGTCCACTCAGGCGACGCTAGCGGAGACCAATAAGAGCCCCAGCATTATCAAAGAAACAAAAAAGCTAAAATTGCATTGCAAGGACTCTGAAAATTAAACTACCATTGTGACCAAAGCCTACAAAAGTAGTCCAAGATCCATGTGCTAAACCTAAAGAGGATGACTGTCTACTAAAATAAATATTTAAATAGGACCCAGAGACACATCAAATAAGCAAGTGTGTGGGTTATGATAGAAAATCACCCATCATATTAAAAATCAGGAAAATCATAACTTGAATGAGAAAAGACTCAACTGCCAACAACACCCCAATGAATCAGGTGCTGGGGATAATCGGAATGATTTAAAAGAAGCCATCATAAAAAGCTTCAACAGTCAAAAATTCTTTTGAACAAGTGAAAAGACATAAAATCTTACCAAAGCAATGGCAATTATAAGAAAAAGAACCCAATGGAAATTATAGGAAAAAAAGTAAAACAGTATAAGGAAAAACAAAAACAAAAAATCTCAGCATAACATAACTGCAACAGGAAAATGGAGGCAACAGAGGAAAGAACTAGTGAACTTGAAGATAGGATAATGGAAATTACTCAATATGAACAATAGATGAAGGAAAAATGAACAGTGTCAGGGCCGTGTGATATCATAACATTATATCCAACAAAAGATCCAGCATTCATATCAATGCAGTCTCAAGGAAAAAAAAAAAAAGAGAAAGAAGGGGGGGGTGGTGAAAGCACATTAGAAGTATGCCTGAATGTCCCAAATTTGCTGAAAGACACAAATAGAAAGAACAATGGGAAAATCTTAAGAAGGTTGGTGGATTATATCAATGTCAATACCCTGCTTGTGACATTATACCATAAATCAAAACATTAAACTATAGACACAAAACGTCACCATTGAGAAAATTGGATAATTCTCTTTATTATTTCTTATAGCTGCATATAAATTGATACTTATGCCAGGAAAAATATCAAAAAACAATTAGAATAGAAAAGTTTTCAGTAATGACATCAGCAAGGTGGCAGAATAGGAGTTTTCTACCCTTACCCCTCCATCCCTATGTCAATTCTGATAAGTACCCATCGTTGAGGGTTTGGTTTTGTTTTGTTTCTTAATGGAGTCTGGGAATCCAGTGGGAAAGCTCCAGCAGACCACTGGAGATATAGATAGATAGATAGATAGATAAATAGATATAGATGATAGATATAGATATAGATAGATAGATAGAGATAGAGATAGAGATAGAGATAGAGATAGAGATAGATATATCTGACAACAGATAAGTTGAAGAGGGTAAGAATAGTTATATTTTACCCACATCACCCTACTTCAAGGCAGCACAGTCCAGTGCCAAGAGAGACCCTCTTGGCATGTGAATTCTCCCACAGGGGAAAGTGAGGACACAGTGAATGACTCTATCTTTCTCAGGCATGTGAGACACTGCTCAGGAGGCCCACGTTTTTTCATTCTCCCCTTGGCAGAGGGGTTGGAAGAACCTGGAAACAGAGGAAACAGGCAGGGACTTATAGTAATGAAGGCTGAAATTCATCAAAGGGTCATGTATGCTACTGCTTTGTGGACTCCAACAAGAAGCCTGCCTATGAGCTCCTTGGTATGTCTTCACTACGCAATTCCCTAAATGGCCCATAGATACCCGTAACACTCTGCGTGCTTCCCCCACTCCTGCGGCCAGTGACTCATGGTGTCCCCATTTGAGATGAAATATTATGCAGACAGCTTCTGGGAATTCACAGAAAGCTGGCCTGCCTCTGAGGAATTGAGAGAAGGCAAAAAAAAAAAAAAAAAATCACTGAACGTTTCAGGGCATTACACTAGGAATAACAGGAGGATTTCAGCACCCAAACTAGCTTGCTAAGATCAAGAGAAGGAAGAGAAGGTACACAATTTTAACAATTCCCATCCAAGAGAGGAAAAATTTTGAGAGGGCATATCCATAGAAAAGTTCTGAAAGAGCCTCAGAATCGCTAGCAACCCTGACTACAAATGTATTTCTCTTGCAAAGTCAGTCAGTAAAGCCCAGAGGAGGTGACTGCTTCTTCAAATATGAAGACAGCACTGCAAAACTTCAAAAAACACCAAAAATCAAGGAAACATGTACTGCCAATGACACACAATAGTCTTCTAGTAGCCACACCCAAAGAAATTAATATCTATTAATTGCCTAATGAAGAATTCAAAATAATTGTTTTAAGAAAGCTCAACAAGGTAAAAGAGAATACATAGAGACAGCTAAATAAAAGCAGGTAAACAATACATAAAGAAAAGAAGATTCAACAGACAGAAATCTTTAGAAAGTACTAAACAGAAATTCTGGAACTAAAGAATACAGTGAATGAGATGAAAAATGAAACAGAGCGTCAACAGCAGACTCAATCAAGCAGAAGAAATATATTAAGAACTCAAAAACAAGCTATTTGAAATTATATAGTAAGAGAAGAAAAAAGAATAAAAAGGGAACAGGAAGCTTATGGGACTTAAGGAGAACCATTAAAAGAGCTATGTATATTATAGGAACCCCTGAAGAAGTAGAGAGAGAAGGAGTCAGAAAGCTTATTTTCCAAATAATAACTAAAGGGGAGCCTGGGTGACTCAGTTTAGCGTCCAACTCTTGATTTCAGCTCAGGTCATGATCTCACAGTTTGTGAGATTGAGCACCAGCACTGGGCTCTGTGCTGACAGTGTGGAGCCTGCTTGAGATTGTCTCTCTCTCCCTCTCTCTCTACCACTCCTCTGCTCACTCACAGTCTCTCTTAAAATAAATAAATTAATAAATTAAAACTTAAAAGAATAATAACGAGGGGCGCCTGGGTGGCTCGGTTGGTTAGGCGTCCAACTTCAGCTCAGGTCACGATCTCAGTCTGTGAGTTCGAGCCCCACGTCAGGCTCTGTGCTGACAGCTCAGAGCCTGGAGCCTGCTTCAGATTCTGTGTCTCCCTCTCTCTCTGCCCCTCCCCTGCTCATGCTTTGTTTCTCTCTGTCTCAAAAATAAATAAAAACATTTAAAAAAATAATAATAATGACTGATCACTACCCAAATATGGAGAGATATTTGTACATCCAGGTACATGAAGCTCAAAGTTTCCCAAATATATTCAACCCAGAAAGGATTACATGGAGACACAATATAACCAAACTGTCATAAGTCCAAGACAAAAAGAATTTTGAAAGCAAGTGAAGAGATTCATGACATATAAGGAATCCCCAACAAAGCGATTAGTGGATTTCTCTGCAGAAGAACTGCAGGCCAGTAGACAGGGATAATATGCTCAAACTGGTGTGGAAAACAAACAAACAAACAAAACTCCCAACCAAGAATACTTTAACTAAAATAGCTGTCTATCAGAAATGAAGAGCTAAAGAGTTTTCCAGAAACACAAAAGCTAAGAGAGTTCATTATCATTAAAAAAAATATTCAGTAAGGATTTCTTCAAGCTGAAATAAAAGAAATTAACTAGTAACGTGAAAACATATGAAAATATAAAGCTCACTGGCAAAGGCCAGTATATAGTAAAATTCAGAATACTCTAGTATTTTAATGGTGCTATGCAAAACACTTTTAACTCTAGAATAACAGTTAAAATACAAAAGTATTAAAAATAACTATAGCCACAGTAATGCATTAATAGATGCACAGTATAAAAAAATGTGACTTGTAACTTCAAAAACATAAAATGGGGAGAAGGAAGTAAATGGGTAAACACTGCAATTTTCAATAGGCAATTGAAATTATTATCAGCTTAAAAGAGACTCATAACTATAAGATATTGTGTGTAAGTCTCATGCTAAACACAACAAAAAACTATAGGAGTTACACAAAAGATAAACAGAAAGGAATCAAAGCAGACGTTTACAAAATATCATCAGATCACAAAGAAAAGAGCAAAAGAGGAAGAAAGGAACAAAGGTACTACAAAACAGCCATAACAAATAAACATAGCAATAGTTAAGTCCTTTCCTATAAAGATTTACTTTAAATATAAATGGATTAAATTCTCCAATCAAAAGACATTGCATGGTGAAATGGATTTTTTTTTAAAAAAAGACACACCTATATACTATATACAAGAGAACCACTTCAATTTTAATGATACATATAGGCTGAAAGTGAAGGGGTGGAAAAAGATATTCCATGCAAATGGAAAGCAAAATAGAGGAGAAGAAGCTGTGAGGTCATTATATAATAAAGTGTAATAGAGAACCCAGATATAAACCCTAGCATATACAGTCAACTAATATATACAGTCAACAAATTTTTGACAAGGACTCCAAGAACACACAATGGGGAAAGTAAAGTTTCTTGAACAAGTGGTATTGAGAAAACTGGGTATCCACATATAAAAAAATAAAAGTGGACCTCTATCCTATACCACTGCCAAAAATTAATTCAAAATTGACTAAAGACTTAAATATAAAACCTGAAATTGTAAAAATCCTAGAGCAAAGCATAGAAGACTCCTTGACATTGGTCTTGACAATTTATTTTTGTATTTGACCCCAAAAACACAAACAACAAAAGAACAAAATAAAGAAGTGAGACTACATTAAACTAAAAAGTGTCTCCACAGGCATGGGGGAAATTATATATTCCATTATAATATTATAATATTACATTATAATTGAATAATTATATAATATTAATGTAAATCATGATATCCCATTATATACACACATACATACATATATCAACAATAATAATAACAATATATAGAAAATATTCGTGAACCATATATCTGATAATGTGGTAATATCCCAAAATACAAAAGAAAATCTTATAACTTAGTAACGAAACCAAATAACCTGATTTTAAAATGGACAACTGAATAGATACTTTTCCAAAGAAGATATACAAATGCTAACATGCGCATGAAAAAGTGCTCAACATCACTAATCATCAGAGAAATGCAAATCAGAACCACAATGAGATATCACCTCATAACTTTTAGGATGGCTATTATGAAGAAGTCAAAAGATAACAAATGGTGGCAAGGATATGGAGTAAAACGAATGTCTGTGCACTGTTAGTAGGCATGTAAATTGTTTTGGCCATTATAGAAAACGGTACAGAGATTCACCAAGATTCATGATTTTATGATTCAGCAATCCCACTTTTAAGTGTATATCCAAAGGAAATGAAATCACTGTCTGCTTCGCTGAAGCATTATTCACAGTAGCCAAGATATGGAAATTACCTAAGTGCCTGTCAATGGATGATTGGGTAAGGAAAATAGAGAGATTAGATAGATAGATAGATAGATAATAGTTGATAGGTAGATAAATAGATAGAGAATAGATAATAGATAGATGATAGGTAGATAGATAGATGATAGATGGATAGATGATAGATAGATGATAGATGATAGATATTAGAATATTGTTGAGTTTTAAAAAATAAGGAAATCTTGCCATTTGTGACAAACTGGGTGGAAAGACATTATACTAAGTGAAACTAGCCAGATGCAAAATAAATAAATAAATAAATAAATAAATGCTGCAAGATCTCACTTATGGGTGGAATATAAAAAAGTCTAACTCATAGTAACAAGAACCAAAATGGTAGTTACCAGAATCTTGGGGGTGGGAGAAAGGGGAACATGTTGGCCAAAGGTTACAAACTTCCAATAATAATACCAATAGCTTCTGGAGATTTAATGTACAGCATAGTAATAACAAATAATAACAAAATGTTCTGTACTTGAAATTTGTAAAGACTATTTCAAGTGTTTTCACTATAAAAAAAATGGTAACTATGTGAGGCAATGCTTTCTGAAAAAAAATGTTATATATATATTTAACTCTATATTTTTTGTTTACTCTTCATGAAAGTTTTTTAAACAAAATTTCTATTTTGGGTTAACTAGCTTTTTCCATGCGGTTATAATATACAGTACAGATAAATAACTGATCTGTTAACCAATTTCTCCAAATGGCAACATCTTGCAAAATTATGGTACAGTTTTACAACCAGGATGGTGATGTTAATATAGGCAAGATACAGAACAGTTCTGTTACCACAAGAATCCCTCTTGTTGCCTTCTTCTAGCCACATTTGTTTCCCTTTTGCCACTACTCCTGCCCCCCCTTACTCCCATCCTTCAACCTGGAAGCTATTAATCTTCTCTCCATTTCTACAATTTTGTTATTTCAAAACTACTATGTAAATGGAAACATGTATTTCATAACCTTTTGAGACTGGCTTTATTCACTCAGCATAATTCTCTGGAGATTCATCCAAGCTGTTGTCTATATTAATACTCCATTCCTTTTCATTGTTGATTAGCATTCCATGATATGAATGTACCAGTTAATTAATTAACTAATTGGTCAGTTTTATTGATTTTTAAAAATAATTTTATTAATTGTAATGGCAGAATATTTCTCATTTGAAACCAGGGAGACCTGTGATGCTCAAGTGGCTCAGTCAGTGGAGCATCTGACTCTTGATTTCAGCTCTCAGGATCATGGGGTCAAGCCCTGCATCAGGCTCCATGCTGAGTGTGGAGGCTGCTTGATATTCTCTCTCCCTCTCTCTCTCTCTCTCTCCCTCTCTCTCTCTCTCCCTCTGTCTCCCAGTCACTCTCTCTCTTTAAAATAAAATAAAATAAAATAAAATAAAATAAAATATAGTGAGACCAAAAGGAAGTGGCACATTTTTTGAGTGCTTGAAAAGAAAACTGTCTGCGCATAATCTTTATTGGCAAAAATTTTTTTTTCAGAAATGAAGAAGAAATGAAGACCTTCTCAACTGAAAGGACACTAAAAGAATTTGTCACCAGCATGTATACCATAAAAAATTGCTAAAGAAATTCTTCAGAGCAAAAAAGAGATTAAGAAAAGAGTATCTGGGAATACCAGGAAAGAAGGAGGAACACTGGAAAGAGTAATAATATGAATAAATATGGATTTCCCTTCTCTCATGAGTTTCCAAAATTATGCTTAAATACTACAACACTTTGTAAAGTGTACTTACAGTAAATATTTAAAACAATTAAAAGGAAGCATGTAGAGGAGTATAAAGGAAGGTAAATTTTCGATAGTTTTCACTTCAGTTTAAAAACAATGACACTTTGGGGTGCCTGGGTGGCTCAGTCGGTTGAGCGTCCAACTTTGGCTCAAGTCATGATCTCATGGTTTGTGAGTTCAAGTCCCGCATCGGGCTCTGTGCTGATGGCTCAGAGCCCGGAGCCTGCTTCGGATTCTGTGTCTCCCTCTCTCTCTGCCCCTCCCCCACTCATGCTCTGTCTCTCTCTCTCTGTCAAAAATAAATAAACATTAAAAAAAATTAAAAACAATGACACCAGTAGACTGCATGTAGTTAGTTATTCAAATATGATAGAATTCCCAGAGCAATCACTAAGAGCCATACAAAGAAATGCACTCAAACACTACACAGGAATCAAAATTGAATTAGAATAATTTTTTTTTGCTAACTCACAACAGGACAGGAAAATGAAACACAAACACAAAAACAGAGAACAAAGAGAAAACAAAAAGTAAATTAGTGGTCATAAGCTACAAATATAGCAATAATTACATTCAATGTCAATGGTCCAAATACACAAACTAAATGCTAGAGGCAGGCACAGCTGTTAAGACACATGAATAAATATATACTGTCTACAAGAAACTTCTCAAATATAACAATATAGATAACTTGAAAGTAAAAGGAATGAAAATTACAGCAAATATTAATCAAATGAAGGCAATAATGATCATGGTAATATCAGAGAAAGTAAACTTCAAGGTCAGAAAAATCAGACAAAAAATGCCATTTATGTAATTTTTATTTTAAAGAGAGAGCACTAGCAAGTGGGGTAGAGGAGCAGAGAGAGAGAGAGAGAGAGAATCTTAAGCAGGCTCCATACTCAGTGTAGAGCCTGACATGAGGCTTGATCCCATGACCCTGAGATCATGACCTGAGCCAAACTCAAGAGTTGGATGCTCGACCAACTGAGCCACCCAGGCGCCCCAGATAATACTATTACATGAATATAAGAGTCAGCTCACTAAGAACACGCTGCAATCCTAAATGTTTTTGAACCAAACAGCAGAGCTTCAAAATATGTGAGACAAAAATCAATAAAATTCAATATATATATGCATACACAGTTAGAGTTGGAAATTCCAACCATCTATCTCAACAACTGAGAGAGAATCTAGACAGAATTCTCCTCAACAAAACAACTGAAAAGATGTGGTCACTGATCATAACGGAAAAAATAAAAATAAATAATAGCAAATGCTGCAAATGTAATGCATTTTTATATCCGGAAGGATAGCATTAATATTCTTTAGCGGTTTTCGGTCAAACATATGCTAGAACAACCTTTATTCTCTGTAGCTTACAGCTCTTTAAACTCCATTGGACTCTTGCTCTCCATTGGGTGAGAAGCAATGATGAACAAAAAGATAGCAATGTTGCAGGAAAGCAGAAGGCAGAGGCAGGGATGCAGGGTTCTACAAGGGGCAAGTCGCCAGGCGGCTCCATCCCAGCAGCACACCTGGCATATTTCTAAAATGACCACCTGTGAAGCACTTTTATTAGATTTCTTCTCTGGCATCACATTTTTATTTCACGGAGCTATGAAGAGTGTGTATTAGGTGCTTCTCTGGCAATGAACGATAATGATAGAAGTTGGGCCCTTCTCGGAAAATAAATTCTGGTGTGGCTAAAAGACTCCTTTTACCTGTTAGACAAGGTAGCTCGTGGAGAATACAGTTAAATATACTTCAGCGTGAACTCCACACTGGTCCTGGAGCCTACTTGGGATTCTCTCTTTCCCGTCCCACTACCCCTCCCCCATTTTGTCTCTCATTCAAAATAAATAAACATTAAATATATATAGCTTTAATAAACTTTAATTGCAGTAGAACTTTGACCCATCTTGCTACACAAACTTGGATATATCACTAATTTATTCTGCTTTCTTTTAATTTTTGACTTTGGAAAACTACCAACTATGTCATCTTTCTCCCTGGAAATATTTCTAAACTATAAAATGTGAGAAAATCTGTTAGAAATTAGGAAGGTAAAAAAATAAAACAAAAAAGCAAAACCAAACAATCCTAAGGTATTAATTTACCTTCCAGTTAATGTGCCAGTGACTTTCATTGATCTGTCTCACAACCATGCCATACATTTTATCTTACTCCCAGTATGCTAAAATTGATTTATATGCGGTCAAAATATTTTTATCAATAATTATACAAGTAGAGATCAGCTTCCACCTGACAGCAAAAGAAATTTCACTAATTTGCTCATTAGTGAAAGAGTTGAAAAATTATTTAAAAAATAATAATTGAAGGGGTGCCTGGGTGGCTCAGTGGGCTAAGCATCCAATTCTTGATTTCAGCTCAGGTCATGATCTCAGGGTCAGGTGATTGAGCTCCATGTTGGGCTCTATGCTGGACGTGAGGCCTGCTTAAGATTCTCCTTCTACCTCTTCCTCTGTTCCTCTCCCACTTGTGCTCTCATTCTCTCTCTCTCTCTCTCTCTCTCAAAAAAAAAGAAAATTCAATAATGGAAGGCCTCTGGAAATAATCCTAAGGGAAAAGAGCAAATTATAAGATAAATAGATATATAGATACATACATTTATAGATAGATGATAAATAGATGATGATAGATAGATGTTAGATAGATAGATAGATAGACAATGTCCTTTACAGGGGCCTTCTCCTTATCATTAATCAAACCTTTCTTCACTTATTTAGAAAAGAAACTGGAACAGATCATAGTCTGTTTGGGCTGCTATAACAAAATACCGTAGATTGAGTGGCTTAAACAACAAATATTTGTTTATCACAGTTCTCGTGGCTGCAAGCCCAAGATTGCAGTGCCGTCACGTTCAGTGTCTGGGGAGGGATTGTTTCCTGATTTATAGGCTGCTGTCTTCTGGATGTGTCTTCCCATGGGGACAGGAAGGAGTGGGTAGAGTGGAAGGCCCTCTGGGGTCTCTATTACAAGAGTACTAACCCTTTTCATGAGAGTTCCACCCTCATGATATCATCACCTCCCAAAGGCTTCATCTTCTAATAGCATCATGTGTGGGATTAAGGCTTTAACATATGAATTTTAAGGAGCCACAAGAATCTAATCCATGGTGACACTAGTCCTATAGGAGCTATAATTTCAACCAAGGTCACATTTTTTTTTTTCTAAATAGCTTACTTACCAAAGAAGAAAACTGATTCAGCAAGCTTCCCAAACAGATCAAATTTATGAGAAGGTATCAAAAATCACATTAAAATATTAACCTAGAGGTGCCTGGGTGGCTCAGTCAGTTGATCATTTGATCCTTGGATTTAGGTTTAGGTCATGACCATGGAGCCTGCTTAAGATTCTCTCTCTCTCTCTCTCTCTCTCTCTCTCTCCCTCTGCTCCTCTCCCCTGCTCATGTTCTTGCTCTCATTCTCTAAAATTAAAAAAAAAAATCTAAAATAAGTCATTGCTTTAGTCAGTAACTCATACACTGTTACTGGCATTTACACCAGGAATTTTAGCATGTCTTTGTCAGTTAACCAATAACCATTTTGCGTAGCACTTTAGAGACTGATGAATGTTTTAATCTAATTATATGTTTGGTTTTTCCCTTATTCTGTGAGGAAGATAAAGACACTATATTTGGTTGTTCACATTTTGATTTTGAATAAAAGAAGCTCAAAGAGATTGAGTAATTTGTCCAAGTTCCCACAAGAGGTAAACTATTAAGAGTGCCTTTCTCTCAAACATCCTTCATAGCATGGACTGTCTTTAGATACAAGAATTGGTCCAGAACCAGGACTTAGGGGTGCATCTGGATCCGGGAGCACAAACTGAACTGCCACTGGGGGCTGGTCCAGCAACATAATTTCAGCATTGCAAATGATGCATAAGGATTCTGGAACCTGTGGAGAATCATAAGCCTTGTCCTCTCTAATGGTATTCAAATGCAATTTTTAATAAAATTATGTAGTCGTCTAACAAAACTCATTGGCAGATCTAATTCAAGTTCCTTTTAATAATAATCTTGCTTCCAACTGAGACATTTGAAGTTAGCAAGGCCTCTGATCATCTTATCTATTCATTCATGAGGTGGCTGGTGAGTGGCTGTCAAACATTTATCTAGCCTCATATCAGAGGCAAAAAATATGATTCCAGCTTTGAGGATCTGCCAAGCTAGTGAAGGAAATAGTCAAGAAAGTAAAATGTAATCTATATGGATGTCCAATCTGGAAAGGATGGTTCAAACTGTTTTCCTTTCTTGTCCCCACTAAGTACAAGCATAAACTTTAAAAATGGAGCATGGGGCAATGGACGGAAAGCTCCAAAATGTGCTGAGAAGGTGAGCTGGTTCTGGACCCCAGGACTAGAGGAGCAGCACAGTGTCAGGGTGTCCTGTGACCCCCTTCCTCCCATCACACAGAGAAAGGTCACTCAAAGCATAAACCTCTGACCCTTGAACTAGCAACAAAAGGCAGCTCAGGTAGGCTCATGCATCCCTTGAATGGAATGAGACTCCCTCTGACAACATCAGATGAGCCTGACCTTATGATATGGAGACTAATTAGGAGAACCAGAAGAAAGAGTGACCCAGGGAGCACTCTTCTCCTTTACCCATCAAGGCTCAGACTCCTCTTCTCCTCCAGATTCAGAGAACCAACGAGACAGACTTTGCTAAAGAGCCTGGATCAGGAATTTCTTTGTCCCTGCAGGTCCAGGAATCTCCCTCCATACAGTCACTGAGGCAGGCAGGCAACACAAGTGAAAGGAATCAAACTGCAGGAATTGTCTCCGTCTGGGAAGGTTCTCTGTTCCCCCAGGCCTGAGACCCTTTTCCCCTTCTCAAACTCATCAGGGCATCCACACACCTCCCCCACTGAGAGATATTCAGAGCTGATCTTTGAAAAGTTCTATCTGTACCAATAGGGAGCTCCAGTATGGGCCACTGGGAACCCCAGTAGCAACACATAACTCAAGCAAACCAACAAAACCCTGTAAAGGCTCTGAAAATTAAAGTGCCATTGGAAACACAGTCCAAAAGTAGGCTAAAAGCCATGTGCTAAACTTAAACAAGATGACTGTCTGCTGAAATATAGGTTTCAATAGTACCCAAAGTCTCCTAACTTAATAGCAAAGTGTCCAAAATTAAAAAAAAAAAAAAATCACCTGTCATACCAGGAACCAAGAACCACAACTTGAATGAGAATATAATTAACTAGCCCCACCAAGATGAATCAGATGTTGAATTGATCTAGCAAGGATTTTATTTATTTATTTGTTTATTTATTTATTTATTTATTTATATGATTTTTTATTATTTTTTGGGAGAGGGAAGGAGAGAAAACATGCAAGTCAGGGAGGGGCACAGGGAGAGGGAGAAAAAGAATCTCAAACAGGTTCCATGTTCAGTGTGGAGCCCAAAATGGGGCTTGATCTCACAATGATGGGATCATGACCTGAGCCCAAATCAAGAGTTAGACAACTGACTGAGCCACCCAAGTGCCCCTGTCACAAGGATCTTAAAGAAGTTATTACAAAAAATGCTTCATTAATCAATTACAAATCTATTAAAACAAAATTTACAATCTCAGCAAAGAAATAGAAGCAATTATTTTTTTTTAAATGTATACCTGAAACTAATACAGTACTATACATTAACTAAACTGGAATTAAAATAAAAAAATAATTTTAATAAAAAAATAAATAGAGGCAATTAAAAAAGTAGCAAATGGAAATTATAGAACTGAAAAATAATGTAGAGAAATTTAAAAATCATGATGGTTCAATAATGTAGTGGAGATAACAGGAAAGGAACAGTAACTTTGAGTACAAAATAACAGAGAAAAAAATAGACTGAAAAATAAAATGAAGAGAGCCTAAAAAACCTGGAGAAAAATCACAAAACATCCAACACTCATCACTGGAGTCTTCAAAGGACATGAGAAAGATAATGAAGCTGAAAGAAAATATAAAGAAATATTGCCCAAAAAAGTCCAAACCTCACAAAAAACTCAAGCCTGAAGATCCAAAAAGCTGAACAAACTACAAATTGGATGAACCCTCTCCTCAAAAAACAAAAAACAAAAACAAAAAAACAAAATAACCCAAACCACAACAAATATTAATTAAACTTTGAAAAACAAGATAAAGTTACTGACAGCAGACAGAAAGAAATACCAGTTTGAATGAGGGTGGATGTCATATACAAAAGATAAGTAATGGAAGTAAGTGCTGAAAGAAAATTGTCTACCTCAGAATCTATACCCAGTAAAACTATCCTTCAGGAAGGAAGGAGAATGAAAACAATCTCAGACCGAAAAATAAATTAAACTAGTTTGTCATTAATAGACTTATTCTTAAAGATTGACCAAAGGAAGTTCTTCAAATCAATAGTAAATGATAAAATAAATAATTTTATAGCAACAGGATAATCGAAGATCAATACAAAAAGCAGAAATACAGGCATATACAGTAGACTATAATATTTTTTGTGAGTTTCACAAAGATATTTAATGACTGAAACAGATTACAAGACAACTTGATACTCCAGACACTCACACTGAAGTGAGTAAGTTAAAGGGACCTAAATGGAATGGAAGTGAAGTTTCCACAGTTCATCTAAAAAGATAAAATGTTGACTTCTGTAAATCATACACATACACACACATGAATATATATATATATATATATATATATATATATATGGAAAAGTGTACAAAAGATCACTCTGTATTATTTCATACAACTGTATGGGAATCTACAGTTGTTAAATTTAAATTTTCATTTAATAATGCAATTTAAGGACTGTAATTGAGAAAGTAGTAAATTTCCATAAGAGCAAAGAAGACAGTATGAAATCGTGTCATCTCAATTTGATTCATTAAATAAGAAAATGTATGATATACAAATAAGATAAAAACACAGTGAGGAATTTTGGAGAAACCTGCACAAAAATCACATTCACGAAGAACAAGAGTCTAGAAAGCGTTACCATGTTTCTCATTACTATTTCCCAGCTTGGCTGGGTCAAGGAACTCTCCATGTTACATCTTAAAGGGGGGAATATGTTGTTTTAATTAACGTTTCTCAGCAGGATTGCTAGATAAAGACCTTCATTACACTACTAAATACCCATTCGATGGTGTAAGAACAGCTCCTGAAGAGAATACAAGTTTAAGTAGCTATAAAAGAGTGGCCCGCTCTGTGATTTCTGAGCCTCCTAGTCCAGTCTTTAGTGAGAACACACCAAGCAGCCTGGACTAAACCATATGGATTTGCAAGATATTGGAGAGACCAGGTATTTCAACACTTGCATATTCCAATGAGGAATCCAATTCTAGAAGAGTTAAATGAATTTTCCAAAATGTTAGAAGGAAGAAATAATGAGAAGCATATTTGATGATAAAGTCTCTTCGAATTATATTCAAAAATTTTGTCATGAGGGGCACCTGGGTGGCTCAGTCGGTTAAACATCCGACTTCGTCTCAGGTCATGATCTCACAGTCCATGAGTTCGAGCCCCGCGTCAGACTCTGTGCTGACAGCTTGGAGCCTGGAGCCTGCTTCCGATTCTGTGTCTCCCTCTCTCTTCCCCTTCTCTGCTCATGCTCTCTCTCTCTCTGTCTCTCAAAAATGAATAAACGTTAAAAATTTTTTTTTAAAATTTGTCATGAAAATAAACCACAGATCCACAGATAGTAGTGCTCCTGGGAACTCAGATGTGAAAAGAGGTGGTATTCCATGAATAAAAACAGATAGAGAGCTTTGCTAACTCTCATACAAATTATTTTTTCAAAAGAAAACTTTCTTTTCTCTTTCATTTGTACTGAGTTTGTGAGTATGTTTGTATATTAATATTCTAAGGTATTCTCTTGGTAAATGTATTTCATTGCACAAAGGACAATTATGTTAAAATTGAGCTGGGAACTAGTAAATCCATATAGATCACCATTAGATAATGATATTAATTATTAGCACTCAGGATTTTTTTAGAAAGAGAAAAAAAATGAGATGTCTGGCTGGCTCAGTCAGAAGAACATGTGTCTCTTGATCTTGGGGTTGTGAGTTCAAGCCCAGCATTGAGCGTAGGGATTACTAAAAAAATAAAATAAAATAAACTTAAAAAAGAAAAAAAAGAGAGAGGGAAGAAAGAAGAGGGGAAAAAAGGCAATATGATTAGGAAGAAGAAGAAGAAGACGACGAAGAAGAAGAAGAAGAAAAGAAGAAGAAGAAGATGAAGAAGAAGAAGAAGAGGAAGAAGAAGAAGAAGAGGAAGAAGAAGGAGGAGGAGGAGGAGGAGGAGGAGGGAAGGAGAAGGAGAAGAAACCCTCTTCACTTGAAGCAGCTTAAAATTTTAAACTTTGTATGATGCAGTTCTAAATGTGGGTAGAGATGATGCATTGATCCTTATTTCCTTTTCAGTTTCCTTACGTGGGAACTTCCCTAATCAAACACTGTGGTGCTAACAGTTTTCCAACCATTGGAAGATTGTTGGAAGATTGTTATGTGTTTTTTAATTAGCATTTTAAAATTGATTAGAAGATAATTAAATCAATTCCATGAAACATATATCATTAGCTAGGCACTGTGTTAGACCTTCTTGTGAAGATTAGCATAACGGACTGTTCTAGGAAAACAGAAGGCTGTTAACCACACAGTTTAGAGACACGTACTATTGGAAATTGAATACAAACTTTAAGCTGGTTTCTGCTGCTTTTATACATATGAATACACAGAGGTTTAATGTAGTTACTAGAACATATGATAAGCAAACAAATATTGTGCAAAATAGAGTAAGACCATGACTATAACACACATACACACACACACACACACACACACGCACGCACTCCAGAAAAAGGAGCCAGCGGAGTTCAAATGAAAGCTGAATCCATATGTTTAAGGAAAGCAGCAGAGGGCTATTCAGATGGGCAGTGAAGTATGATGGTAGTTAATAGTATCATTTATAGTCAGTGTATTTCCTACTAGGCACTGAGTTAATTGCTTTATATAGATTATCTCATAGAATATTAATAACCACCTAATCAATAGGTACTCCCATGATCCCAATTTCACAAATGAGAAGCAGGTCTACAAAAGTGAAATAACTCACCCAGCATCGCACAGGTAAAAGTGTTAAATCAGGATTCCACCTCACCGACATCCAGAGTGTCTCTAAACCACTGTAATGTATTAGCTAAGAGCTCAGCCAGGTTTCACCGTAGGGACAGATATTTGGAGAATCAATACTAACCTTAGAAAACATACAAGTTTAGGCCTCAGCCCTCCCGGGCTGTGTGGGTGTGCTGGGTTTGCCCTGGGGCCTGAATCTCAACATCTCCGGAACAAAGCAGCTCTTGTGCGGCAGGGGCAGGCGGGAGAGGAGCCGGGGACAGGAGTCCCACCTGGAAGAAGACGTTACCTGACAGGGCCCAGCCCTACCAGACCTTCAGAACAGATGCAGAAGAACCCAGAAAGGAGTGCGTCCTCATTTCTTCCACCAGAAGCATTTGGTAATTACCTTGTCCAGAAAGAGCCAGACTTGGTGATGTCACCACATCCAGAAGCCATCACAGACCGTGCGACAGTGGAAACTGGACCAGCTTGCGGAAGCTTATCCTTCACAGGTCTCTGTATTCTCCCAGCAACAGCAGAAAATGAGCACATCTCAGAATCACACAGGTATTCTCCTATGTTCTTAGTAGATGTTTGATTATTTGAGCCTGATCCACCTGGAATTGTTTTTGTAGATAGTGTAAGGTAAGTGTCGAGATTTATACTTTAAGGTAAGTGAGATTTATATTACCAGAGGTCAGATTCAACATGCTGGAGAAGCAGGGGGACCCGAAGCGCCCTCCTCCCTCAAACACAGCAGTGTTGAGGCCAAAGGACTTTGAATTCCAAGAGTCCGGGCTCCAGAGTGACAAAGACGTCTCTGGGGGCCCACGGGGACAGACTGGCAGGCCACAGGTAGGCGAGTGCGAACTGCAAGATTAACCAAATCGCACAGGCACGGAGGGGAGGGATCCCCTCTGCAGAGAGACAAAGGGAAGAGGAACGGAGGCCGGGGAAGCACAGGACTGTATCTGGGGGAGAGAAAAACCACCGACCCGGCGACGAAGACCCAACCCCTGACTGCGGGGCCTCCTCCGGACTGGGGCCGGGCGCCCTGCGCTGTTCGTGCACCTGGGGAGAAGGGGGGCCAGCCCGGGGCTCGGGAACTAGCTCGGAGGCCCAGCCCGCGGTGGGAGAGAGCGGTCCCCTGCCCTGGAGTGGCGTGGGAAGAAGGGGCTTAGCCTTTCAAAGGCAAGCAGCCCTGCCTGCGACCGCCAACCAGAGGCCATGTATCAGGGCCGCGGGGCAGCACTTGCCAGAAGCCGGGCGCAGGGAGCGGGCTCCTTGAAGACATCAGGATGTGAATCCCAGCCGAGCACCAGGGAGGCACGGGAGTCGTCCGAGCGAGATAAACCGCCTGGACGGTGCCCGCGGGTGCCCACGAGGATGGCCTGAACAGAGTGGTGTGGGACACCCAGTCCGTGGAGGAGAGACTGGGGACTGGGGCAGGGGGGGGGGGGGGGGGAGGGGGGGGGGGAGGGGGGAGGAGTCGCCATTTTTCTCCCAGATCACCAAGCTGGGGCCTCAGGGAAGGGACAGCGGGCCCACAGGGGAGGCGGGACCGTCCCTCCACTACTGGTAACTGCGGATCTACTGGAGTGGGATTGATGGTGGCAAACCAGACAGCCCCCACTCCAGACCAGTGCTGTCACCGGTTCCAAGGCCCCCAGCCATTTAGCATGTTCTGATTTAATTCTGGGACAATATATATGATATATATACGATATGTATATGATATATATGATGTATATATGTATATGATATTTATGTGATATATGATATGATATATATGATATCTATGATATGATATATATCATAGATATCATATATATCATATACATATATCACATATATATCATATGTATCATATATATGATATAATATCATATATATGATATAATATCATATATATGATATAATATCATATATTATATATAATATCATATGATATCATATCATATATAACATATACATCATATACATGATATAATATCATATATATCATATATATCATATATATGATATCATATACATATCATATATATATCATATACATATCATATCTCATATACATATCATATATCATATCATATCATATCATATATATCATACATCATATATATCATATCAGATATATATGATGTATGATATATATCATATATATGATATATCATATGTCATATATATCATATATATGATATAAATGATATAATATATATCATATATATGATATATATATCATATGATATATACCATATCATATATATAATATATGATGTGATATATCATGATATATATGACATATGATATACATGATATATATCACATATATATGATATGATATATATCATATATATGATATATATATGATGTATATCATATATATGATATGATATATATATGATGTATATCATATATATGATATGATATATATACGATGTATATCATATATATGATATGATATATATATGATATGTATATGAGATATGATATGTATATGATATGTATATGATATATATGATGTATATATGTACATGATATGTATATGATATATATCTGATATATGTATATATGATATATATCATATATGATATATATGATATGATATATATGATGTATATGATATATATGTATGATATATATGATATATATGATATATGTGATATATATGATATATATCATATCATATATATCATATATATCATATCATATTATATGATATATATAATATATATGATGTATATGATATGATATATATATGATGTATATGATGTATGTATCAGATATATATGATATATGTATCACATATGTATGATATATACAATATATGCATTATATATATGATATATATTAGATATATATGATATATATGATATATTAGATATATATGATATATATGAGATATATATATTAGATATATATGAGATATATGAGATATACACACACACACACACATATTTTTTTTTCCTTCCTTTTCTCCTTCTTGTTTCTTTCCTCCTCTATTCTGGTTATTCTGCTTGTTGGTTTATTTAAGCAGACATATTTAATCTATTCTATTTATACCTGTTCTATATCTCCTTCATTATTTTCCTCACTCTCTCTCTCTCTCTGCATTAAGCCATATAGTTTCTCTGGTCAATTTTCTTTTCTTTTCTTTTTCCCTGCTCCTGCCACTTCTCTCTTTGTTTGGGATAAGGCCGCTTCCATCAATACAGCCCCCACCCTGTTGTTTACTTATAGCTGGTGTTTCTGGTTTTTGCTTTTTGTGTTTTGTTTCTTTTTGTTTTCTGTTTGTTTTGTTTGTTTGTTTGTTTTCCTTTCCAGGGCTACTTCAAGGAACAAATCAAAGCACAACTGGTGGAGGGTCCAAAACATCACTACCAGTAGGGAGATAAAGCAACCAGAGTCACAAGAGAGAGCAAGTAACACTCTCCAGAAAAGGAGAGTGATAAACTCCTAGCCAGACTTCTCAAAAAGAAAAGAGAGAGGACCCAAATAGATAAAGTCATGAATGAAGTTGGGCTTATCACAGCCAACCCCTCAGAAATACAAACAATTATTAGAGAATACTATGAAAAACTATATGCCAACAAACTTGACAACCTAGAAGAAATGGACAAATTCCTAGACACCCACATACTACCAAAACTCAAACGGGAAGAGAGAGAAAAGTTGAACAGACTCAAAACTAGTGAAGAAATAGCATCAGTTACCAAAAATCTCCCAGCAAATACGAGTCTTGGGCCAGATGGCTTCCCAGGGGAATTCTTCCAGACATTTAAAGTAGAATTAATACCTATCCTTCTCATGCTGCTCCAAAAAATGGAAACAGAAGGAAAAATTCTGGACTCTTTCTATGAAGCCAGCATTACCTCGATTCCCAAACCAGACAGAGACTTTGCAAATAAGGAGAATTACAGGCCAATATCCCTGATGAATATGGATGCAAAAATTCTCAGCAAGATACTAGCAAACCGAATTCAACAGTATAAAAAAAGAATTATTCATCATGATCAAGTGGGATTCATTCCTGGGCTGCAGGGCTGGTTCAATATTTGTATTTGTTCTGGATGTTCATTCAGGAGACAGTTATTTGGGACCCCAGTGCATCTGGTCAGCACTAGAGGACAACTAAGTCCCCAGTGGGTCTTACCTAACACCTCATTCTTTTGGTTTGAATTGACTAGTCCAACTATAGCCCTGGAGCCCCCAAAGCACTCCACCCATGGACCCTGATAAAGATATATGACACGGGTCCTGTGTCTCTCTCTGTCTACACTCTGCCTTGACCTCTCTGTGTAGCTAGATCCCTTGAAGCATGCAGTGTTCTTCCCCCAGTACCTGTGAGTAATAAACTCCTATATTTCAGTTTCTCTTATGCTCTGTTGTTGAACCATAGCTCACCATCCGGCACCCTGTGCTCCAGTTTTAAGTGTTAATTTAACCAAGTCGTAACAGAGTAGAAGGTCAAAGATCTCAAATATTTGCAGACAACTGACAGCCTCAAAGTAATTGATCTAGATAATTAGAAACAGAAATAACTGAGGACAAAAAAGAAAACACTGGAAAAATTATAACTATGTCCTCAGTAAGATTCAAGTAGTGTTTGAATTTATGAAGTAAGATAACAAGAAAGGGAACTTGGATATAAATGTAGGATTGCTAAAATAAAAGCGCCAATAAGGGCAGAATATGAAATCAATGTTTAAAAAGGGTGCTAGGAAAGCAAAGGCATTAAAACTATAAGAGGAAAATATATATACAAGATTTATACAGATGGCCAAACTCTGATTAAGATGGGAGAGAGGAAATAAAAACAGCAACAAAAAATTCGGTGTTAAAAAAAAGGATACACATTTAGATTGAAGGGGCTGAATGACAAGTAGGGAAGAGGAAACAAGTGATATAAAACTAAAGACATCGTTATTAAATTTTAGAAAAGTAAAAACCCTTAGATCCTGAGATTCAGAGATATAAAAGAGCACAAAACAGCTCTCCTGCAAAGGAATTCAAATCACACTGCTCTGAGACTTTTCATTTGCCCGAATGGATTCTGAAAGGCAATGAAACAGTGTTTGCAAGGTTATAAAGGAACCGATTTGAGCTCAAAGTTCTTTACCCACCAAACTATTAATCATGTATGAGGGCAAAAATAAAGACATTTCATCCACCAAGGACTCAGAAATTTACCTCTTATCCCTCCTCCCCGCAGAAATAACTTCAATAAGTATTCCAGAAAAAATGAGCATGACAGCAAAGAAAAGGGAAAGAGGAGGTTTCAGAAGACAATGTGTAATTTAGAAGATCCCAGGAGGGATATCCCAGGGGGACAGCTTTGCAATCAATTCCCACTGGAACAAAAGGTGGGAGTTTGGCTTATTTGTCTCCAAGAAAGGATAGACGCACACAGTTGAAAATGGGTGATGGGCATGGAGGAGGGCACTTGTTGAGAGGAGCCCTGGGTGTTGTATGTAACTGATGGACCACGGGAATCAACCCCACGGACCAAGAGCACACTTGACACACTGTATGTTAGCCAATTTGGCAATAAATTATATTTTTTTAAAAAAGAAAGATTCGAGATAATTTTTAGAATACAGTGAAGGCGTATCGTCCTTTATCAATACGAAAAAGAGACGAAAACTCCAGTAAAAACAACCGATCCAGAGTGATGGTCCAAATGTGAAGCAAGCTACTCAAAGGCAGGATTTGGGGCAATTGATGAGCATAAATATAAATGTAATCCCAGTGCAATGGCTCTGGCAGAGACGAAGCAGAATGTGCATAAACTGGGATTTTGGAAGCCCCAGTAAATGGTGGTTATCCTTGCTGCTGCTGCTGCTGTTGTTGTTAATGTTATTATTATTATTATTATTGTTATTACTTCCTAGGATCTAGTTAGGTTTTAAAGAAGTCCGTCACGTGCTTTGTGAGCACAGTACTTTTTGGAGGATTCTTTCCTCAATCTTTTCCACCTTCACCTACCTCTTCATCTATCTGTTTTTACTCCTGGAAACCAAATAACCTTTTCGAAAGAATTAAGTGAAAATATATGGTATTTGGAATATATTTAGGGAGTAATTTCTACCATGGAATTTTAACAGCGGTATTTTTAATATTTAAAAATATATATAAATAACAAAAGTATTGTTTTTATTCCTCTTTCGTATTTTACTACTGCTTTAAATCGTGAAATATTGTAAGCATGGAGAAAATATCTAAAGACACTTATATCCCATCTCCAAAATATGTCACAAGTTATTACCTTGACACAAACAACAATCCAACCCACACGCTTGTCCCTCTGTCCCTCTCAAGTAGCTTCTTTTTACTTCCTCCCAAGTAACTTCTGACCCAATGTCCGTGTGCGATTTTCTCTTGAAAGTTTCTATAACTGCACGAAATATGCACGTATCCATCAAATTATAAATTAGGATCTCATCGCTACACTTTTAACATTTACTTCCATGGCACCAAATTGTACATATTTGCAAGTTCTTTCTTCCTTTACTCAAGACTTAGGTAGTTTGATACATTTATTTCATGTTCGTTTGTTCAGAGCGTATTGTTCGGTTAAATGTCCACGTCTTCCCACGCTTTTGAAGCACACCCCTCGATCTGGTCCTGGGTCAGGACCTGGAAACTTTGACGATGCGACTTCCTTCCACACAATCCAAACTTTTGAAATGCCAGGGTTTGCTGATCAGGGCTGTGAAGAATGTGTCAGAGCCCACACTCCACAGTCCCGATTGATGGACTGCTGACATCCAGACTAGATCCCCAGAGTGCTAGTGTCACCGGGAGAGGAGGGGCCTGTCCTCTGGCCTCGAGCCAGAGGCCTCGGGGACCCGGTGGTCCTCCCACAAGTCAGCAAAGTCACTGCTGGCCAATACGGTTTGGACTAAATGGCATTAGGGAAGCCCCTCCCGTCCGGCAAGGCTTTCACCACTGGCTTTCAACTGATACTGTAAATCTCAGCATGAAGGACCCATCCTTAAAGAACTATTCTTTATGGAAACGGCATAGGCATTGAGCTCAATAAATCAATCATACCTTACTTCAAATAAATGACTAGGAACTGTTTTTGGAGTATGCTGAATGAACAGGCCGCAGCTGAGTTTGGACAGAGGAAATGATAAAGAAATAGAACAACCCGCCTGACGAGTTCAGCCACATGTGGGTTCCCGACAGCCAAGACCCAGGCGAGGGACCCACGGGGTGCCCCCTTTCAAGTACGGTCTTTGTTTATTTAGTGTGGACAAGGAAACCTGATTTCTATTGATACAATTTAATACTCCCATCGTCTAGGATCTAGAAAAGACATTTATTGCGTGTATTTTGCATGCGATTTTTCTGAGCCAGCTCAGTTCTTGAGGGGGGATATTTAAAAGTTTGGAAATTACATAATCATGAGATATAAATATAATTGATATTGATATACAAACATAAGAATAGAAAATTATATAATAAAATGAATCTTTTTCTCAGAAAGCTGTGTTATACTGTGAATTATTCAACTTGAGAATCTCAACTGTCGCTATTCAAATTAGGTAACAGGGAGCTATGGAATGTCCGGGTCATACAGCCCAATTTGGAGCACGTCCCAGGCAGCTTGTGTGTGCGGTTGCCAAAATACTCAAGGCCCACGCAGGACTAGGACAGCTCTATTGGGTCTTAAAATTTGTACTTAACAAAGGGGCAGCCACAGCCAGTGAGTGGGAAGGGCTCAGAAACTGTTTCATGAACTGTACCATTTGTGTGTCCATGTATGTGCAGACACGCATATACAAGGATCATATCAGAATTCGGAGGAACAGAATTACTTAAAAAAGAAATCAGTTTTAGTCTTAGAGTCACTCTACGATCTGTGAAATGAAAAAGAAAGATATTCAGATCCAGTTGTGCCTGTGAGGTTTTGGCCAGGAAGGCTTTACAAACAGACTGAGGTGTTCAGAAAAATAATTGACTCTGTCTGAAAGGCAGAGAGTGATTTCTACAATACAAATGTAATCACTAGCCTTGGCCTCCTGAGCATATTTTCAAACCAAATTGTTCTTATCTCCCCTGCAGGGATGCAGGTGCGGGAGATTTCCTTGTTTTCACTATTTAATTTCCTTAAATAAAGGCATGCCCTTTCCATGCTTTCATGGCATATGCAGTTTTGAAGAGGACATTTATGACAATAAAATGTTTGATTATATTGTTGCATGAGGTCTGGCAATAAAACTGTCCTCACTAGCTTCTCTAAGAAACTCGGTTGGACGAGCGTCTGGGGATCTAACCCGGCACAAAGGAAGTGGAGGGGTGGGGATGATTTCTTGCAGAAACTCAAGTTAATGGCACGATTGCTTTTGTTCACCTCCAGATTGGGGGGTGTGCGCAGAGGGGCTGTTCAGCTCCTTGTTCCCAGATGGAAACACAGAGGCAGCCTCTCCAGGAGGAAAAGCCTTCCTTATCCCCGCTTCTTACTCCCAGGATGCCTTCCAGGTCGGGAATTAAGGACACTCTCTGAATTCCTAGTGACTTTCTCTTTGGAGTAAATGCAGCAACAACCATTGGTGGCCAGGGAGAATCGAGGGTCTTTCCTAAAACAAACAGCGTGGCGTTTACTCTTAGTGCATCAGGATAAAAGACTAAGCATGTTGTTTGAGCCTTAGCCTGTGGTGAAACTGATCTGTGCCTAGATTTATTTTGTCTACTGCAACCACTGCAGTTAACCGATTAAGGATTCGGAGATTTAGGATTTAGTCCTAAACAATAACTGTTCCCGTGGGGAACTCACGTCATGCACAAGCCGTCTGACCTCAAGATTATTATTTAATCTAAGCATGTTTATTCATCCGTTAAATGCGTTGTGTGAGCACTTAAGGAGAGAAGGTTTGCAAAAGTATAAACTGCAAAGTGCTCTTGTGATCAGTAACTTTCACCAAGTGTTTGCCACTTGGTTTCATGTGAGTTGTTCCCAAATTGGATGAGAGGGGCTTTACCGGCATCTAAGTGGAGAGAAACTGCTTTGCCATAGTTGATTTGTCTAGAACTCATTATAAATGAATGATGCCTACTCCTTACCCCACCCTTCACCAGCTTTAAACTTGCTAATAATTAAGAACCTTAAGAAGGAAATCACTTCATTTACTCGCCTCTGTAAAGATGACCATTTGATGCTGAAATTATTGCCTAGTGAATATTTGCTGTTTTCTTCTTTTTTTTCCTTCATTCCTCAAAAATAAAATGACTTTCTGACAGTTTTTTTTTTCTCTACAATTCTCTACATATTTGATCTTAAAATCCCCAAATGGAGAAATTACTGCCACTTTGTTTCGTTCACAGAAGTGTATGTTCTTAGAAATACAGTCAGGAATGAATATAGCAATTCTAAACCCCTGAAAGCCAGATTCAAGTGAATTCGAGAAATCAGAGAGGGTTTGCTTCAAGCTCACCCATTTCTTTCTTCCTAAAAAACAGATTTCCATGTTTATAAAAGAATATCTGACTGCTGTACATTGTTATAATAGGTGGGTAATCAAATATCATGTGTTCCAATACATATTATACAAATATTTTTGGAGATTTTATCTAGTACGACACAGATATTTGGATTAAGAAAGGGAGAACAGTCTCTTCTTATAGGTTTGAACTGATTATAAGTCCATACTGCCCTCTGGTGGCACTGTGTCCCCATCAGATAACTGGATGGAAAGCCACAGAAAATTTCAAGAACACAACATTCTCTACAAAATAAACTCTCTTCCCAAGTTAATGTCAGTCTTTTAGAATATTTTTTCCAATACCCAGAGCATTCAGATTTTAACATATCTTTTTATTTCTTTCATCTTTAAGTACGTCTACGTACTTAGAGGTAATCTTTGGTATATGTCTTGGTAGAGTTTTCTCAAAATGTCACTGATATAAAGTTGAGATAATAAAATATGTGAAATGGAAGAACTGTTCTTAAGTTATATGTGTATATTTATGTATGTGTGTGTGTGTGTGTGTGTGTGTGTAATTTAAGATATATATTTTATGACCCTTTTTCCATTTCATATTGTTGAGGAGGAAACATTTTTCTTCTACCCTTCTAGGATATTTTTTGGCTGATAACTTGAGCTAAGACAGATTAACAGGAGAAAAACAAATGTAATTACATATGCACAGGAGTGCCATAGAATGTGAGATCCTCAGGCACTCAGACAACTGAGGCTTATATGCCATCCTGAGCTGCGGAGAAAGGAGGGAGGTCCTGGGCTCCAAACGAGAAGAAGACAACTCACAAAGCAAATGTTTGGTAACCAGATGTTTGCCATGCCATGCAGAGAGTGGGACACAGAGAGAGGAATTGATCCCCAGGCCCTTCCCAGCTGTCCCCCACCCCCTAGTTTGGCACACCTAGCTCAGACTCTGTAGTTACCTCTGGTGATAGCTCTCTTCCTGGACTACCCCTCTATCTAGGTCCCCTTAGGCAGTTAAGGGAGGTAAAAGTTCTTCCTGAGTCTTTTGGGCCTTGATTGATGTCAGCCGAAAATAATCCATATGCAAAACTGGCTCATTCTGAACCCCTTCATAATACTTTTATTTTCCAGGTAATATATTTCCATATATGAAGTGTTTTATACATTTAACAGAATTATAAAATAAGGCATATCGCCAAGATGTACAACATATTCCACCAGTCCTTCCAATGGATTGCCTCCACCGCAATGATGGAGATTCAACCCACCTATTTAGAATTTGATAGACATTACAGAAGAATTCAGAGAGAAAGTACTTTAAAGAATGGACTGCTTGGGGAAAAAAAAAAAAAAAGAATGGACTGCTTGGATTTGAAAATCATGGTTTAGCTTGCTTTCTAAAAACATGATCTTGGGCAAATATTTACTATAACTCAGTGTCAGTTTCTTCGTCTTCAAATATGCATAATATTTACAAAACCATTACAAAGTGTGTGTAATAATATATACTTTACAGAATGAGATGATGCACACACAGATCACCTGGAATTTTCTGACATAAAGTAAGTGCTCACCAGCTGCCCAGTTGCTTTATCTCCCTTCTCTTTGAGAAAGTTTGCACGGGGTGTACCTTCAGAAGTTGGCACATACTAGGACTCAATAATATTGTTAAATGAATAAATAAATTTAGCAAATGATGGTTACAAGTGGAAATATTTCAGCACATTTCAGGGTCTGTATCTAGCCCACGTGCTTTTCACACTCAACATATTAAAGGAGTTCTAACTGAAACAAAATTTCAAAACTATGGATTTATGTCACTTTTCCTGAAAGCAGTTGAATATATAATATATCTTTTCTTATTCTTTGTTTGGTTTCCATGGAAACTGGTTTGGAAGGTGAGATTTTTATGTGTTTATCCCTGTTACTTCTCTTACTTCCATCTCCTTGACTCAGAAATATGGAGACTACTCAAAAATAAGAGACACGGAAAAATGAATCCCTTTTCTATATCTAATATCCTCGTGTTAGCAAGGTTAGTATGTGATGATATCAGCAAATTCTCTCCAGGTCTTTCCTGTAGAGTTACTCCCATTTCCACGTCCATTTTCCCTTAAATGGTGACTGCCTCCAGAGGCAGGGGACCTGTTTTAGTCGTCTGTGTCCTCATGGAGTCTAACACGAGACCTTGTACATTTAGATGTCCAGTGGGAATAACGTGCTATAACTGGGCACCATAGGCGATCACTCCCCTCGCTCCTAGGGTGAAAGAGATACGCAGTTTCTGTCTATCACATGGGCCTGCTACTGTTAGCATCCATCATTTAATATCTGGATTAACACCAGTTTACCAGGATGCACCTGAAGTGCAAGAAGAAGCTATTGACAAAGAACTGTCATTATTAGGGCCTTTGAGGCGCTCTCGCAACCAGAAGGCTTTCTTGCACTTTTGCAACAAACTAATTCTTCCTACGTGGGGCACGTATTCAGGCCGTGCCGTGTACCAGGCATGGGATAGGCGCTGGGGGTACGAGGGTGAACACGACATCGTGGGCGACACCAAGAGGACTCTGGTCTAGGTCTGGGGGGAAGTGCCACACAGAGACCAGCACAACTCCGAGCTCAGGACAGCTCACAGAAGGGATATCCAAGTCGACCGCTGTCAGGCATGTGCTCTCGTCCGGCGAAGGCAGGTTGGAGGGAACCGACAGGTGGAAAGGGCCACGAGAACCAATGCAGGCAAGGTGGCGCAGGGTGAAACCCAGGAGTGTATTCACAGAGTTGTTTCACGAGTCTGGGTCACAGGTGACGACGGGGCGGCCGTGGAGGAAGGGGGCTCGTGAGCAGCAGAGGGAAAAGCACAAAACTTCCAAGTGTGCGAGACTTTGGGCCTCACCCTGAAAGCAAAGGAAACCCTTGGAAGCGTTTTCGGCAGGACTGGCAGTTGTTTGTCGAGGTTTGCAGTATAGTTTGCACTATGTGATTGGGATGGAATGGAAGAGAGGAAACTGGAACCGGGGAGACAAGGTGAAGTGTTGTGGCTGATCCCAGGGATTGCTGACAGGGGCCTGACCCAGGACAGGGGGCACACTCACAGGGGCAGAAGGGTGCAGGAAGTAAGATGAACAGGGCTGGTGACTGAGTGCAGGGCGAAGAAGCCAGAAGGGTCACAATGAAGCTCTTTGCTGGAAAACCCAGGGTGATGCTCCGAGGGGGATACCAGCACCGAAGGCGAGGCAGGATCAGGGGCGAAGAGAACATGGCCAGTTTCGTGTGGGATCGGGGATGTTGGAGGGACATTGGCGGGTTGCAGGCATCGCTTTGAAGCTCGGTGGAAACAAACAGAATTAACGTGATGGTTTGTAGCCAACACCGGGCGTGCAGTCCACAAAGGCCGGGGTGTGGGGAGAGCGCTTGGAAGGATGTGCAGCCGAGAAAAAGAGACAGACAACAGGGTCAGAGGAGGGCATTCTGGAAGCAGTGATGGTCTTCAAGGAAGCATCATAGCGCGAATATCCAATAAATATTTCTCAATTACATAATTAATTTGAATTTAAAAAGATGTGTAACAAAAGCTTTCCTCACATTCTTTGGAACCAATAATAAATATGGAATAGATATAGATAGATTAGTAGATAGACAGATAGATAGATACATACATACATATGTATATACATTCATAAGTGGACTATATACAAACATAATAATTGATGCCGCTGTTTGAGGAGTTACCATATGCCACACACTTCCTAAAAGTCCCATAAATATTACCTCGTCATCTTATTATAATCTGGTGATGTTTATTATTTCAGTTTCTTCCATGCTGGTATAGATAATCATAGAAGCAATGTAGTATGGCTTTTTAAAAATTTTTTTAAATGTTTATATTTGAGAGAGAAAGGCACAGAACACGGCAGGGCAGGGGCAGAGAGAGTGGGAGACACAGAATCCGAGGCAGGCTCCGGGCTCCGAGCTGTCAGCACAGAGCCCGACGCGGGGCTCCAACCCACGAACCATGAAATAATGACCTGAGGCGAAGTCAGAAGCTTAACTGACTGAGCCACCCAGGCGCCCCTAGCGTGGCTTTTTATAGCATATACACAGAGATAAGAAATACCTTGTTTGTATTCCTGACTATACCACTGGCGGATGGCCATAAACAACTTAGATTCTTTAAGTTTGTCATCTCTCATAATTCATACACATAGTAAATATCACATATTTTGCTATATTATTTTTATCATTGGGTGATTTACCTAAATTCACAAGATTTGAATCTAAACGCAAGAAGGTCCAAAATATGGATCTTTGATCATTAAACCCACCCCCCTATTAATCTTCTATATCTCAAAAAGATTATATATATATATACATATATATATGTATGAGAGTGATATATATATGAGAGCGAGTGGGAGACACAGAATATATATATATATATATATATATATATGTATATATACATATATATGTATAGTATATATACATATATATGTATACATGTATACATATATATACAGATATATGTATGACGCCTGGGAACACTTTTCCAGAAAATGCTATATGAAAATTATTAACACTTTTATAAGGAGTTCATATAAGTTAATAAGAACTGATGATCTCAATAAATCGATGGTCAAAGGACATCAACAGGCATTTCATTAGTTGGGAAATAGTGCCTAGGAATTTAACATATGGGAAAAAAGGCTTCGACTTTCCTGGCAATCCAATAGCTAAACACTTAAAGTGTGAAAGGTAAGTTTTTCGTGTGCTAAAAAGAAACATCAACAGTAAAAACAATTCTGTCCCACTTTGGCAACAGTGTGATTTGCTCCTATACTGCTTATCTGAGCACAATCTGCTTCAGTTTTGACATCTGGAACTTTGGCAATTTGTACCATGAACCATGAAAATGTTTATACCCCTTGGCAGAATAATTTTATTTCTGGGACTATTTTCTATATCATGAGACATATTTACTATAGTATCCTTTGTAACAGTGAAAGTGTGGAAACAACATGTCCACATATAGAAGATATTAAAACACATCGGTATCATATGGAAATATGATGGAATATTATGTAGTTATTTACAAAGTACAATCCTGAGGATTACTTAATAAGACAGAGAAATCCTTAGGGTGCAATGCCAAATACAAGAGCAGAGCACAAATTTGCCTGGACATTATTATCACAACCAGGAATAAAAGTTTAAAAATTAGTACAACAAAATTTTAGCAAAGGCTCAGTTGCCGTGCTGTTAGCATATAACAAATCTTTTTCTATTTCTCTCAATTTCCCAAGTTTTAAAAAATGTCAATTCTTAAAAATATTTGAGACAGCCTATCATTTACAAGTAGAATAAATAGACTAGCATTTTTTTTTTCTTTTCTAAGAATCCCCAGTGAAACGATAAGCTTTAGGGGAAAACAAAATTGGTGTACTTAAAAACTAGCATTTTTTGGCCTTTAACAAAGCTTCCGATAAATGAACAATAACAAAAAAAAAATAGATACATAAAACATATGACTGGACTGCTTAATATGGCAATCAATTAATTTAGAATTTCTCAATACATCAAAAGATCAAAACAAAATAAAAAGTAAATAAACCAAAATGTAAAAGCAAAAACTGTTATCTTAAAAATTTTACTGTTTTCCAGCTCTTTTTGAAGAACAAATTATCTCATATCAAACACTTGGAACAGACAGCCTTTATTCACAGACGAAGTGACTTCTGGCTGAAATCCACTTAGTAGTTTACTTATTTGTTTAAAAGACAAGGAGGGAAACTCAGTGTTAATGATTTTATGAAACCCTACCATGTATTCAACTGATAATTTGAAAATAAATTAGAAAAAAAGTTTGGGGAGTCCATTCTTTTTACATAAAACTTATATTTCTTCCGATGGGATATGTACAAAGAATTAATGACTTTCAGTTCTTGAACAACCATCAAAGCCGACAGTGTATTAGGATTAGGTCTAACAATACGAACGGTTAAGTTTACTCAATTTAACTTTAAACAGTTTTAATTCTCTTGTCACCAGTTCTAAAACACCTATCTGGGTATAATATTTGCATTTGTAACATGGTCTTATTCCTGTAGAAAGACTTTTTTAAGTTCAAAGTATGGTCTTATTCCTGTAGAAAGACTTTTTTAAGTTCAAAGTAAGCTCAAAATAAACCTTAGTTTAACTATGGAAGAGAATGATTGAAATCGATTCTTTTTGGTAAAGTCCAGTAGTTGAAAAATGTGTCGGCTAGCCTTTCTGCAGAGGGAAGTTAGAAATATGAATTATGGTTTCAAGTTCAGGTTGCAAGGGACTCTTTTAATACACTGCAGAGACAAATGTATAACTATCTTCATCTGAATCTATCTGACTTTCTCTTAGGAAATAACTTAATTCCCGACAGAATTTTGGTAGAATGTGAATAAATTACAATCAGAATCAATAGGTAACTCATTAATGACATTCCCAATGACCAGCAACTACTACCTACTGGGGAAGTCAGATGTGGAAAAGAGTAGGAATGAAACCAGATCTGAGTGTCCAAATTCAGCTCTGTGACCTTCGGGAAGTTACTTAACATCTCATACACTAAGCTCCCTCACCTGAACACTGTTGATAATAATACTCTTTGCAGAGTTTCCTAAAAATTAAATGATATGTGAGAAGTGATTTGCTCACATGCCTTCTCTACCAGTTTTAATCCTCTGCCTGAAACTAATTCATAAATTAAAACACTTCTTCCCAGAGACTCATTTCTACCAAGTAATATGAAGAAAGAACAATTAAGTTTGGTGATGACTTAGTGCTACATGATCTTTAGTTTAGTTTAGGTTTATAAAAATATCAAAACTCACAAGAAATTTCTGCCACGAGAAAGTATAGTTTGACCTCTCGTGGCAACAAAATCATAAGCATGTATTGACATAAGTGGGTATCCCCATCTCTCTATGTGTCCTTAATTTCCCAAGTGTATTTAACCTTTACATTTTTACCTAAAACAATTCCACCCTGTAATTTTCAGTTTATTTTCTGACTTTTTCAAATTCATCGAATAGTCTGATCCTAGAACCATAACTTTAGCTCCAGCACCTGACTTTCTGCATCAACAAATTTGGTAAACATACTGTTATCTGTGCTACGATTCAGCAATTCCACAACTATTTATGAAAAATAACTGAATACATAGGTACACAAAAAAGATTTGTACACAGATGTTCATAGCAGCTTTATTTATAACAGCCCAACCTAAAAACAATCCAAGTATCTATTAACAGGTGAATATTTTGCAGTATATCCATGCATTAAAATACTATTCATCAGTGAATAAGCATGAACACACAACATGGATGTATCTCAAAAAATATACTGAGCAAAAGAAACCACAGACTTAAAAGAGTGGATATTCTAGGACCCCAGTTAGATGAAACTTGAGAAAAGCAATTTTATAATTATGGAACTCAAAATAGTGATTGCCCATCGAGGGGCTGGGATTGTGGATCAAAATAAAGGAACTTTCCGGGGTTCTGATCTGGAACTGTTCTATATGTAGATTATACACACATACATACACCCACACACAGTCAAAACGTATAGAATTATAGAATTGTGCACTTAAAAGGGAGCATTTATTATATAAAAACTATATCTCATTAAAGTTGATTTTTCAAAAACATATTCATCGGTACATGAACAGATAAATTTTCATGTATTCCTATAGCATGAGACTGTACAGCAATAAAAAGGGATAGACTGCTGATATATGCAACCATAAGAGAAATGAATCTCCGCCAATTTGCTGAACAAAATAAGCCAGGAGAGCATTGTATGTGCTTGCACGTATGGAAAACTTAAGAACAGGAAAATCTGATTTGTGTTATAGTAGTTTCTCTGTCAGGTAAATACATTTCTCCAAATGTATTCAACTGTGTACAGGTTGGTGCTTTATATCTCAATAAGAATTATATTAAACCAAAAAAAAAATTCAAGTTCTAAGAGAAAAAAGGAATGAATGACAGAACTTATACATACTATGCTACCTTTGGTATAAAGAGACACAAATTTTAAGTTTTACTTATGTGGAGCAAAAACAGAACAAACAAGAAAACAAAACAAAACTCTTCTGAGGCATAGATTATCTCTACTAGGAAATGCAAGAAAATGAGAAAAGCTGCTAAGTCTGGGATTAACCTGAAAGACCCAGGACAGGGAAGGGAGAGAGCCTGGTCACTGTCCCTTTTGAATAATGTACATTATGCATATTGTGCTTTCAAAAACACAAATAAATACAGTGATTAAAAAATGGTGCTGAAAGAGTCAATGAAGGCAAATCACTAATATTAAGTTGTGTTATGAACAAACATAAAGGATTGAAGAAAAATCGTAACAACCAAAACACATTCTGACTTTCATCACCCCATGGGTCTTTTAAAGTTTGATCCACTGGGGCGCCTGAGTGGCTCAGTCGGTTGAGCATCCGACTTCAGCTCAGGTCACGATCTTGCGGTCCGTGAGTTCGAGCCCCGCGTCAGGCTCTGGGATGGCCCAGAGCCTGGAGCCTGCTTCCGATTCTGTGTCTCCCTCTCTCTCTGCCCCTCCCCCGTTCATGTTCTGTCTCTCTCTGTCTCAAAAATAAATAAATGTTAAAAAAAAAAAAAACTTTAAAAAATAAATAAATAAAAAATAAAGTTTGATCCACTTTAACATAAGTAAAAGTGCAAATCATTATGGCTGTGTTTAATGCAATAACCACAGGTAAATGCAGCTAGTCTTATAAAACAAAAGGATAACAACTACTGAGAATTCTAATTGTATCATCGTTGTTTTCCTTAACTCATATGTAATAATTACTTATTCCTTATAATACAAGTTACTAGGATTACTAAGGTTATCTTCAGGTTAATATAAAGAAACTGAAGCGAAGAGAAGTTAAGTTGGCCGCAAAGGACCCCCAAAATAAATCGCATTTAAGCCAAGCTGTATGGTGCTCATTCAACATTGAAAGATTGAGGAATGAATAAATACTGGTATGACTTAAGACAAAGTATTACGTTATGGAACAAGGTCAATATTTGTAGATATCATTAGGGCTCCAATTCACATTTTTCCACCCATTTCTGATCTCAGGCACAAGGGCAAAGGACGGAGCCATGCAGACCCTGGATGAATAGAGCCCTCGACTCCCATAGCAAGGTGTTCATTTTACTCTTTCTGTGTTGGTGCTATAGTCATCCTGTTTCTGCGCCTCCACTCCCTAGAAGTACCTCCCACCCCTAAATAAACTACTTGTACCAAAAGCCTTGTTACTTTTGGTGTATCCCGAGCTAAGGCAAGTCCATGAAAGGGTTAAGGTCCGTGCATATCATTTAGGACTTGTCCTCTGGAGCTAATGCTAATCCCTAGTTCTAATTGCATCAGATAGGAAACTACTTTTTCTCATTTTACGGAGACTGACAAATGCAGATCTGTGGACCAGCTACATCAGTATCATTTTGGATGCTTACTAAGACTGCAAATCTTTCGGGGCGCCTGGGTGGCTCAGTCGGTTGAGCGTCTGACTTCGGCTCAGGTCATGATCTCACAGCTCATAGTTCCAGCCCCAAGTCAAACTGTGCTGACAGCTCAGAGCCTGGAGCCTGCTTCAGATTATGTGTCTCCCTCTCTCTCTGCCCCTAACCCACTCGCATTCTGTCTCTGTCTCTCTCAAAAATAAATAAACATTAAAAAAAAAAGAATGCACATCTTTCAAGAGGAAAAGCTTTTAGTCATTCACCATTAAATACGTAGGCTGTGGGCTTTCCGTGGATGTTCTTTATGAGGCTAGGAGGTTTTATTGCACTCCAGTTTGTCCGGTGTTTCTATCCTGATGAGCTTTGGATTTTGTCAAAAGCTTTTCCTGGCATCAGTTGAGATGATCAGGTGGTTTTGTTCTTTGATAAGGTGTATTACCTAAATTGATTCTTTGTTGTTTAACCTTGCATTCCTGGGATAAATCCCACTTAATCAGAATGTGCCATACTTTTTATATGTTGCTGAATGTGGCTTTCTGTTATATTGTTGAAGATTTTCTGTTTATATGCATAGGAGATGCTGGTCTGTGGTTTTTCCTGTGTTCTTTATGTCTGGGAATTTTTGTTCCTTTTCTTCACTCGTTTATTTGGTTTATCTGCTTGTTGTTTGGTTTATTATTTGAACTGTTTCGTATTTTGAATTGTTCAGTGGCTTCTATTGGCACCAGAGTGTGTAGCATCTGATGTCGCTCCCCAGAAGGCCCAGCCCTGCACATGGGCACGGCCACTTGGGCGTGACAACATTTTTTCTTTCTCTTTGCCTCTCCCGTCCCCTGATCTCTCTGTTAAATTGGCTGCCTGTGACGCCATCACACCAGTTGTTGGCTTCCACTAACTGCTGGCTGGTTGCTGTATTGTTTTCAGCAATTCCCCCGGAACATAAATCTGTCCACGGTCTGATCCAATTCAGTTCAAGTTTCTTTGCCGTGGTAGACTTTAGGCAAGTTTTTGAAGCTCATCCCTACCCAGGATGGTTTTTCGTGCCTGGATTTCTGTTGTGACCACTAACGGACTGTGGTCTGGCTCGTTGCTTTTGCAGAGCCACCAGCGTCCTCTGAACTATTTACCTCCAAAATCTCTATTGTTATTAACACCATTCTCAGGTTTGAGCTCCCCACCCCCCCCACCCCCCCCCACCCCCGCCCCGTACTTTTCCAAATTTAGTTGGCTCCCTTGGGGAGAGCTGGAGACCTCTCGGTTCTCACAGCCTGCCTCCCGCCCTGGGCAAAGTCTCTAAGCCATGGCTCCAGGGCATGGGGACAGTAGCCCACTTCTGAGTGATGCCTGTCTTTGTGAGTAGACCTGTGAGCAGGGCACCGCTGTTCCTCTTGGTTTGTCTATACTCTGTGAGCAGAATGTGGAGAGGGGGATGGGGCCTGTTCTCATCCTACTGCTCCTGGGATAGACTTTCTGCCCTCAGTGAGGGCTGTGTGAAGGAAGGATCTCTCAGCACTCTTGGGAGAGGGAGCCCTATGTCCTGAGCTGACTGGCCAGGAGTAGAGCTCCTGTCATGCTGAGCAGATGGGTAGAGGGGGGTAGGTCAGGGCTCAAATGCTACATTCGCTCAGTGCTTTTACTGAGACTTAGTAAGTTTGAATAAACGTTTCTCCATTTGCCGAATGCCCTTAAGACAATGTACAAGGCTTTTAGGTTTTTTTTCCTATAATTTTCACTAATTATGGTTGTTTTGCTAGAAAGATGGTCTGTTGGAGGCCTCATGTCATTCTTTTGAAGATGAGAGATGCATTTCCTTTTCATTTTATGCGAATTTTGTCTGTTTCTGGTTTTCCTCTTGGGTTATTTCTTGCATACTGTCCCCCAAGAGCTCTGTTTTGCCTATAAAATAGAGCATGGCAAATTTTATCAGAACCCACTCTATTTTTACCATAGATAAAGATAAATATGCATTTGTGTTAAAATATCTCAGTGGAATATTGTTTCTCACAGATTAACCATTTGCTGAGAGACACAGACTAGAGATGCAGCCATTTGTAATTTTGCTGAACTTCAAATTCAAATCTCAAAGACTTAGAGGCCAATGTTCTGGAATGGGTGAGTTTCCGAGTAAGCAGTCACTTAACATTTTGATCCGAGGGATTTTGTTGAACTCTAGTCATCCACTCTCCTAAGGTGACTTAAACGAAGTAAATAAAAACTTTGTTTGTAAAACATGGTCCTCAACTGAGAAATAAAACTTGGTTAGTTAAAGTAATGTAATGTGCATAGGCAACATATCACTATCATAAATATTAAGAGAAAATCTGGATCCTATAGAACATCTTCACATTCTAGAATCTGACCTATCAAAGATTTGGGGCAAGTTAATTTCAACATAGCTGGCTGTTTCTTTTACCCAGTGCTTCTTCTAAAGGATAGGATCCCTTAAAACAGGAACACTTTATGAATCTCTCTGAATCTCATATGCCAAACAGAAGTCTGACCTATCATAAATTTTTATTAAGCATATGTGAGAGTGACTTTATATCAAGGTTTACCTGGTACAGTAACAAGTTTAGACAGTAAGACAAACATAGCATATAATCTTCCAGGAATCGATTTTTTTTTCAAAGTTCAAACCCATGAGTTTCACAGATGACTAAATGTGCTCATCCTTGATTCTTCCTAAAAGATCTCCCTTCTAAGAGCAGAAATAATGTAGCTGAGGTTCTTTTCCCATTCTAAAAATTACTTCACAAAAACACGTACACTATTATGGCCTTAAGATGAGTGAATGGTAATTATTTTTTTAATCAGTAATCTTTCTTACTTTTTTAAATGTGGAAAAACAAATGCTCTTGAATATAACTTTACTCAACTTTAATTTTCACAAATAAGATGCTACCCTGAGTTTTAGTTTCTTACTGCAAAGTTTTTTTTTCCAAAAAATGGATCCATATATGTTATACACCCTACATAATTTACTAAAATGTATGTTTTAAATACCTATGAATTTAGAAATGAAAGTAGATGGATATATGGAGATAGATAGATAGAGACAGATATAGAGATGGACAATCCTATATCTTGAGTTTTTAGCTCTATAAATAACCCCAAAATGGGGTAAAAATTGATGAAATTACCTATTTTTTCCTAAATGACTTTTTATTATTAACTCACCCCCATTTATTTGTGGCACAATAGGATTCTAGACTACAATTAATAGTTGCACCATTTCTAAACTCCAATTTCCGTGTATACGAAGGTTATCCTAGTAAAAACCATCTCGTAGTATTAAAATAAGAATTATGTTAGGTAATATACGTGGTGCTTACATCTGAATACCTGTCATACAATACAGTATCAATTATATTTTCTGATATTATTTATTATTGTCACAACTGTAGGTATCCCTGAAGGATCTGTCAAAATGTCCCTTCCCATTATTTTCATCAATTCCTGTAGTGGCAACATAGCTCTAATTTTGGGTGTTATCTCACTTTCAAATATCTCTTCCCACTTGTTTTTAAATTCATTTGTATATTAAAGAAAAATAATTCAAACATTGACTCCCTGAGACAGAATAACATCCCTAAGCCTGAAACCTCATTTATTGTGGGAAGTGCAGAGAATAAGAGAACAATAGCAATTAATGTTTATCATCTTTAAGTTTCCTGTATTTTCCAAATTTTCAACAGTTTTATTTTTTTAATTTTTTTCATTTTTTTCAACAGAATTTTAAATAAAATAAACATTTCTCACCGTGAGTTTTTAACCCTATATATAAACATTCAAGGTGCTTTTGTCTATATATAAAATTTCCACACTAAAACATTTTTAGAGTGATTAATTTTTTATAATATAGAAAAAATATATAGTAGCTTTACAGATATAATTCATGTGTCATAGAATTCATTCATTGAAAGTATACCATGTAACGGTTTTTAGTACATTTACAGTTGTGTAACCATCACCATAGTCAATTTTAGATCATCCGAAAAAGAAATTCTATTCTCATTAGCACTTACATCCCATTTCCTCCCAAACCCTCCAGCCCGAGGTAACCACCAAATTACTTTCTGTCTCTAGATATTTTCCTGGACATAACATACAAATAGATATTTCTTTAAGTTGCTGTACATGAAATGCCTATCCATTTAGTGAGGGCTTTTATATTTTTTAAACAATTTTTTGAAGTTTTCAGAGTAAAGTTTGGTACAGCTTTTGTTAAATTTATTACCAAGTACTTTACTCATTCTTTAATGTTTTTATTTATTTTTGAGCGAGAAAGAGAGAGAGAGAGGGAGCATGAGCAGGGGAGGGGGAGAGAGAGAGGGAGACACAGAATCTGAAGCAAGCTCCAGGCTCTGAGCTGTCACCACAGAGCCCGACCCAGGGCTTGAACCCATGAGCCCCGAGATCATGACCTGAGTTGAAGTTGGATGCTTAATCTACTGCGCCACCCAGGTGCCCCCCAAATTACTAGCTTTTTGAGTTAACACTTGTACAACTGTTTTTCTGTTTCCATTTTATTAATTTCTAATCTAAAGCAACTGTCTAAAAATAAAAGACCTGATCCACATATTCAAAGGGATCATGAGGAACTTGGGAAAACTGACCTGGAATGACTCACTCTAAGACATGCTTTAGTAAATCTACTGGAGCTTAAAGGTGAAGAAAAACTTTTATCTATATTATTTATTTTCTTTAAAAAAAATTTTTTTACATTTATTTATTTTTGAGAGAGAGAGAGAGAGAGAGACAGAGCACAAGTTGGGGAGGGGCAGAGAGAGAGAGGGAGACACAGAATCCGAAGCTGAACTGTCAGCACAGAGCCCGACCCAGGGCTCAAACTCATGAACTGAGAGATCATTACCTGAGCCAAAGTCCCACACTTAACCTACTGAGCCACCCAGGTGCCCCAGTACTTTGCTCATTTTGAAGCTAATGTGAATGAAGTTGTTTTCTTAATTTCATTTTTGAATAGTTTATTCATAGAATACAAAAATACAGTTGATATTTGTATATGTATATTGTATATAGCAAACCTGCTATCTATGTTTAATAGTCCTAATCAGTTTTAATGCATTCCTTAAGATTTTTTAATGAACAGGTTCATGTTATCTTGAAATAGAGATATTTTTAATTCTTTCTTTCCAATCTTGATGCCTTTTGTTTCATTTTATTTCCTAATTTCCTTGGATAGAACCTCCAGTACAATGTTGAATTGGAGTGGTAAGAGTGGACATCCTTGTGTTGCTTAGGGGGACACCGTGTAATCTTTCATCATTAAGTATTATATTCTCTATAAGTTTTTCATAGAGTTTCTTTACCACTTTTAGGGTAGATTTCTCCCATACCTTTGTGGTATGTTTTTATCATAATAAGATGTTGGATTTTATCAAGTGCTTTTTCTGTATCTATGGGGTCTCTGTTGGTAGGGCATGTATATTTATAATTCTTGCAGATTTTTAATAGATGAACCACTTCTGTCATAATCAAATTTCCCTCTTTGTCTCCAGTAACATTTTTGTTAGTTTGTTTTAAAGTCTATTTTGTCTGATATCTGTGTAACCACTTCAGTTTTTCTGTGGCTGCTGCTTGCATCATATATGTTTTTCTGTCTTTTTTATTTCAGCTTAAATATACATGTTTGAATCTAAAGTGCATCTCCTGGTGCGCCTGGGTGGCTCAGTTGGTTGGGCGTCTGACTTCGGCTCAGGTCATGATCTCGCGGTCCTTGAGTTCGAGCCCCGCATCGGGCTCTGGGCTGACAGCTTAGATCCTGGAGCCTGTTTCGGATTTTGTGTCTCCCTCTCTCTCTGACCCTCCCCTGCTCATGCTCTCTCTCTGTCTCAAAAATAAATAAATGTTAAAAAAAATTAAAAAAAAAAATAAAGTGCATCTCCTATAAAGAGTATGTAGTTAAATCGTTTCTGATCCATTTGGCAAACTTTGCCTTTTGACTGGATTGTTTAATCCATTCATATTTAATGTTAGCTTTAATATAGTTAGATATGTTCACCATTCTAGTTTTGTGTTTTATGAGACCATAGGAAACTAGACCCGAACAGAGCTTTGGAAAAGCAGTTGTATACATAAATGTCCACTCCTGGCTCTGCCCTGTCATGAAATGAACCTGGGCTGGCCTGCTGAATGGGTGGGAGAGACACAAGCAGGAGAACAGTACTGTAATCAAGATTATTCCACATCAATCAGCCCACAACTGATCAGTAATGGATGATGCACATGGAAACCCACACACAGGGAATTTTTTAGTATCTTCTAATGAATGGGACCAGAATACGCCACTCCAAAAATGCCCATCTGGCATGAGGATTATTTTGCGAAATAATTTTATCTCGTTATTTTGAAAAATCTGCTGATTCAGGAGAAGCCTTTAAAAACAGAGCATAAATTTCCTTCTGTATGGAAATTTTACATTAGTAAAGGAAATTTCCAATGATAAAAGTGTCTCCCTCTTCTGTATCAAAAAGGAAGATGCCTTAACTCTTACAAATGAGAAAGCGACCTAAATCTGCATGACAAACTGTTACCAGATAGACCCCCAGACCCGATCTTTACTGCTCACCTGCTTATATCCACCAAACTTTGTCCCACATTTTTTCCTTAAACTCTTCTTTCCAGCTTATCCGTTAACTCACGCAAAGGATCCTATGGGCACAATTCCGTTATGGAAACCTCAAGCAGTTTTAAGTACCCAGAGGAAGACCTCTGGTGGCCCAGAACACCCAGATCAGTTTGACTTTAACCCCTGACTCAGGTCTTCTCAGATGGACCATGGAGTGACCACTGGGATAACAGACAATTACCTTTTTCTCATTATAATACTAAATTCTCTGCCCAAGGAGAAGCACAAGCCTCATTTACATACCATAGAACGTATGTACAGGCATGTTTCCTTAAGGCACATGGGGGGTCTTAAAACCACCTCCACATACAATGACAAAGCTTCCTATATTTATATTCATCTCAAATAAAAAACGGGTTTATTTATTCTATTTGCTTGCTACAAATAAGGTTTCCTTTGTGAGACAACTAACCTGGTGTAGCTTCTGTGACTCACCAAGGAGCAAACTCATCATGTTAGTTCAGTTATAAAACCTTACTAAAACTTTCTTGTCTAATACATATGTCCTTATTTTCTTCTAGTAACTTACCTCCTCCTACTAGAAGTCCAAAATTCCTTTTCCCTTGCCCAGTCTAAGTCAGTTTATAAGCACCATATATCTGACTGCCTTGTGAAGCCACGTTGCTCTTTGAGATTCCCTCCCTTTGCAAACATAGTTTGCAGACATACATAGTTAAAACTGCATCTACCCTGTTGTTAACGTACCTTTTATCAGTTGGATTAGAAATCCTGAGCCATTGAACCTAGAAGGGTAAAGGGAAGAAAGGTCCATCCTTTTCCAGAGTAGATTCCCCTGACACAAGATCGCTTGGGACATGGGCCAGATTTCCCAGGATCTTGGGAACCAGTCTCACCTTAGCTATGTTGGAAGCGAGACACCTGGGAATAGGGGTTGCTAGACAGGCCCATAGTCTCGTAGAGAACAGAGAGCTATCTGGGGTCTAACAGTAGCAACGGTTCAAACGTCCTCATCAATAAAGCAGTGCAGAGAAATGCTGCTTTAGGAAGACCACTGTCTGATAGATAGACTTCATCTAATGGGCCAAGAGGGCCTGATGCTTGCGGGCAGGTACATAAGAGCAAATGCTCTTGGATGAGCTACTGTGATGGCATCCAGGCACCCTAGATTCTGTCCACAGGTCTGGGACTTGAGGGGATAGACCGAGTTTCAGTGGGGGCTTCCATGGGACCCACAGCAATGCCAGATTCCACCCCTCTCCGTAACACACCTTCATCATCCCCTAAATCCAGACCTCATGGAACAGCTTAGCCTTGCCAATCCACACAGGGCCGGGATGGCCACTGATGAGAGACACCTGAGAGACATGACTGCCACAGAGGCACCGAGTATCCCCCCAGCACGGGGCCACAAGGGGTCTAACTCAAATGATGTTCCCTACCAAACATTCGCACCTCCTCACCGAAGAAGCAGCGTGAGACACAGTGCTCCAGGAAGACAACAGGGTGGGCCGACACAGGCCCTAACCAAAGGCCGATAGGGACAGGCTGGCAGGAGCTAACTGCATGTAACTACTGTGACTCAGGCCCCTGGCCCGGGAATTGTAGAGAGATCAAGGGACCCCAGCGGGCAGTTCCGGGGGGACTCCCCATGATACGCAGGTCTGTCCCACTCCCAGACCCACCTCTCTGCTTTCCTGAAGCCCAGTCTCATGGAAACTCCTTGACCTGGCCATCCTGGGCATGTCAGAAGCTCACGGATGAGAGACACTTGGCAGACTGACTCCCACGGAGGCCTTGAGACCCACCCACGCAGGGCCTCAAGGGGTCTGCCCCGAATGACCTTGCTGTCTCTGCATCCCAGGTGTAGCATGAGAAACCCCTAGCTCTGGCAAGGTGGACTGCTAGGCCGGACTGCCCCGGTACACAGGCCTAGAGATCCATGGGGGTCCGGAACAAAGTGTATAGGCCTGGGTGCTGCAAAGCTGCAGTGGGATCCCTGGGCGTGGCTCCCAACTGAGGGGCATGTACTGACCGTCTGGGATGTAGGGACCCTACATCCCGAAAGGGCCCCTGTTGCTCCCAAACAGGGCGGAGGATGCCACCTTCTGATGCCAGACCTCCTGGGATCTTAGAAGCCCTTCTGGGCCTGAATAGGGCTACCTGAGTTGTGAGAACCTGGAAATCATGGTTGCTGGACAGGCCTCTATCCAGGAAGCCCACATGGGGTATAACGATAATGACCATTCTAGTCTCTTCTCCAGCGGGTTAGCGGGAGAAAGGTTGCCTCGGGAAGGATGTGTGCTGAGCAAGCGTGGGTTCTACCCAACACTGGGTGTGGGCCTGATGCCTGGAGCAGGTACACAGAGCCAGCTGCAGAGCAGGAGCCACTGTGACTCAGCATCCAGGCAGCCTGGGCGCAGTTCCTGCGTTGGGGTCATGGGGACGGGCAGGCGCCCTTCTGGGGACTCACGCGGGACTCACAGGGATGCCCAGGGACACTCCGCTCCAAAGCCAAGTTAACAGTTCCCCTGAAGCCAGGTCTCACGGGGACTGCTTAGCCTTGCCACCCCAAGCCAGCAGGGAAGCTCGCTGATGAGAATCCCCCGGGGGACCTGATTCCCACAGGAGCCCCTTTCGTGGACGCCCAGCCACAGGGCCACGGGGGCTCTCACTCAAATGCCCTGCCCTTCTTGCCATCGCGAGTGCCGTACGAGGAACCCCTGGCTACAAGAGGGTGGACTTGGGCTAAGGGGAGACCTGTTCACACAGGCCTAGAGGTCGGGGAAACCTGAGCGCAGGGGGCTGGTGAAAGGCATGCGTGTATGAGCTGGCCCCTCCAATCCCAAAGGCAGGCTCCCCAGGATGGATTGGTCCCGGGCTCAGGGGGGTGTCGGGATAGTTGGGGCCACAAGCGGGAGCCTCTAGGGAAAACAAGGGGCTCTCCTCTCCAAAACAGAGCAGTTCGTTTCCCGGACAGCGAATCTCTGGGGATCTCTGGCCAGAACCTGAGGGACCCTGGACGCTGTTGCAAGCCCGACCATTGTCAGGTGGGATGGGATGCACCTGGGAGTAATGATTTCCAGACAGGCCCTTGTCCCATGAAGGCAGGACGATATGGGGTCTGGCAGGAACCATCCTCAAGGCAGCAGTGCAGGGAAGCGCTGCTCCAGACAGAAGGCCGCTGGGCCAGAACGGACCCTCTCCAACCACCAAGAGGGCCTGAGGCCTGCTGGCAGGTGGGAGGGGCAAGCCGCTCTCCTCCACTGAGACTCGGCGTCTGGGCACCACGGGATGGTTCTTTTGGACCGGGACCTGCGAGACTGACCGGCTTCTGGCGGGGGTAGCTGGGGACTCGCAGCAATGCCCGATTCCATCCCATTCCAGAAAGTGTTTCCTGTCTCCCTGAAGCCAGTAGTCCCGGGCACCCCTGACCCTTGCCATCCTGGGCACGGCCAGAAAGTCTGCTGATAAGAAGAACCTTGGAGACCAGCCTCCCACACAAGTACTGAGTATCACCCTGTCACAAACGTCTCCGCAGCGGGAATGCAGCGAGGGGCATCCCCAGCTCCAGGAGGGTGGCCTGCTGGGATGAGGTGGCCCATGTCCACACAGGCCTAGAGGTCCTGGAAACTGAGGGCAAGCAGGAGCAGGGAACCAAGGGTGCACGTGCTGGCCGCTCTGACCTGGCAGCCAGGCCCCCTGGAACTAGTTCCTGGGTCAGGGCCCCCTCAGGATAGTCAGGGTAACAGGTGGAGTCATGTGAGGGACATACAAAGTACCCCTACAGATACCTAGGGAGTGAAAAAGGTGTTTTTAAAATGGCAAAATGATTGTCAAATGGGAACAAACTGGTAGGTCGTCTCTGCCGATTGGATACTTGAACTGGAAGGCTGCAAACCAGCTTTTGAAGTATTCCTACCAAAACGTTAATCTGAATCACTGATGAAGCCACATTTTGGAACAGCTTAAAAGCACTAAAGACATGCCAATGCTCAGATGCCACATGCACCGTTACACTATCAGGATGGAATGAGGTGTTTGGGAGTGATGACCGGTTACTGTGTTGGCAATAAATACGTCTTTCAAGTGGAACAAATCCCTTAGGGAAATAAGATCACTTGTGTGTTCAGCTTCCAAAACCAGAATTAAAATTAACAGAGGGAAAGACATGAGGTCAGAAAGCTGAGAAATACAGCAAATTTAAAAAATAAGTGGGCGTATGGTTATTGATATGTGGAGTTGATTGGAATCAAATATAGGGTAAACTACCCAAGTCTTTGAGAGTTTTATTGCCTAAAAAACCCATCCACTGGGACTAGAAGAGAATGTGACCACGTAAGAAATAAAAGAACCATTGGTTCCTAGCTTTCTACGGGCAGAAATAAAGCCTGGAAAACTGCTTCGTCCCCATGGAGGAAATATATCCCAATGTCTAGTTCAGATGTAGCCAAGAAGGCTAAAGGAAAAGGAGGAATTTCCCATATTGAGGCCAGGACCATGAAGATCAAGGCAAGGCGCTCCAGGAAGAAAAATTAAAGCCTGAACAAGACACAACCCCACCTCCTGGGTTGGGGGTGGGGGTGGGGGCTCCAAAATGTCTGCCCCAAGGAACATTATCCTTGGGCTGTCCCTTAAGAAAAGATAGGAATATTTTGCTTTTGGGAGGGACAATGAGCTCAATATGTGGTGACAGTACAGACTTAGTTGTAATTAGCGCTATTTGCCAAATAGTTTTAGCTTTCAGCCCTTAGGGAAAATGATAGGATTGGATTTCCTTTTGGTTGAGTGAATTCATGTGACTCTTTCTAAGGCCAAATGGTTTTGAGAAGCATTAATGTGTGTTACTGTGAAACCAGGACATTTAATTATTCTTGCAAGCTCCGTGGAACTTTTGTTTTTCTTTTCTCTGTGATGGGCAACTGAGACCCTGGACGTCTATAAGGAGTCAAAGCCCCTTCACCCCATCCCCTGGCCTCCAGATGTCTCCTCAAAATGGGCATCTTACATAAGCAAGAAATAAACCTATGTGTTTGAGTTAGCAATATTTAGTCATTTTTTTTTAAATTATTTCTTCCACATTCCAATCTACTCTATCCCAAATGATACATAAGCCTTCTGCTTCCAAGGACATTTTACCTGGGTAGCAGGATACACATGTCAGTCAATAGATGAGTCAGGACTCCAGAAGAAAATAGATTTCACCTCAAATGTTCAAGCGAAAGTATTTAAAAGTGGGGACAACTCACAGAGATATGTATGGAGTAAATGTTCAAACAAGAGATGATGAGGGCCACCTGGGTGGCTCCGTCAGTTGAGCGTCCGGCTTTGGCTCAGGTCATGATCTCACGGTTCGTGGGTTCAAGCCCCACGTCGGGCTCTGTGCTGACAGCTCGGAGCCTGGAGCCTGCTTCGGGTTCTGTGCCTCCCTCTCTCTCTGCCTCTCCCCTGCTTGCACTCTGTCTGTCTCTGTCTTTCAAAAATCAATAAATGTAAAAAAATAAAATGACAAAAAACAACTATAAGAGATGATGAGGCACAGCAAGACTAGTGAGAGCAGGAAGCTGTCGCCACACGTGGGGTTGAAGGGACAAGGGGAAGAAATAGAGACACTGAAACCAGGTAGGAGCCGGTGCTCGGAAGGAGGGCTGCCTGGGGACTCTCTCTTACAGAAGGAGGCATGATTGGAGCAAGGGAGGAGGAAAGAAACACCAAATTTCTTTCTCCTGCTACCATACCTACTGTTTCACACCCAACCAGCCAGGAGTCCAGGAAATACGTTCCACATGGGCTAGCCTTCTAGGGTGTGGAGAAGAGCAGGGAAGAAGTCTTGGGTAGGGAAAGGGGAGGGATTGGTCAGAAGGACTTTATGGGTGCTCTGATCAAAGATTTAGAATATCAGGAGGGGTGCTTTCGTAAAAGCCTAAACTCGGTTGAAACACGACTTAAAATAATTTTATGAATTTTTATGCTCAAGAAACACTTGTGTAGAACAGCAGCATTATCTTTGTGAGAGGACTTCTAAGAATTTTTCAACTCGGAAATAGAATTGCTTAATTATCGATCGTTGTGCTATGTGTCTAAGCTAATTGGAAAAAAAGATTTAAGCATGTTCCCAAAGTACTCATTCCTGAGTAGATTTTTTAAAAAGAAGCTCAAAAAGCCGTACGAAGAGAGTAAAACTCCAAGTATATTTGTAGGCAACGCACTTAGAGACAAAACCCTCCTTTCGCTTAATTCACATGGTCACGTGTCCACAACAGCCCTCCGAGACCCTACTGGGCATCAGAATTATCAGTGCTTATACCAAAGGATCACTGTTTTAATAGCTAGCAAGATAATTTCAGTCTTTCTACTTTGGAAAGCTGCCTAAACTTTTTGACCACACACGAACGTGACCTGCCAGGAGTCAAAATACGAAAATGAATTGGATTGTCACACCCAGAAGTGCAGACCAGCCACTACCACAAAACTGTCATAAGTAAAGTTCCCTATTCAAGGTAGAATTAGAATAGTCCTCCTAAGGATTGGTGCTCAGAGGAGTAACAAAACAACTTATCATTTATAAACTGTCTCTACACAGTTCTAAAATATATTAACCGGAAGACGGCACCGTCTTTAGAAATTCACCTGATGCTGTATCCCGTGGAAGCTATACACAGTTGTGAAGAAGGCATCACTCCCTCTCCCAAGGGAGGAGTATATGAGCCAGACTGAGCGGTTCCCAGTGTGTTCTTTGTCCTTTGTATCAGCTCTTGCAGGTTCCTACAGATAGGTAGAAAAAGCACACTTCAGCGGCGGTGTTCAAATCAACAATGGCATCCATAGCAGGATGGAGGCCTGATACACAACCCATCAGTCGGATAGCAGGGTGGAGGCCTGAGCCAAGTGTCCACTGAGGACACAACGAGACTACAAAGAGAAGGCCAAAAGTGTGCAACTATAAGACCCGTGACCGTAGAACTCTAGATGTGGATGATGCACTATCACTCATGACCTTGTTTGTCTCCCCTTCACTCACTTCCCTCCACATTGGTGGGATACGCCTGGTGATACGGAGAAAGGGTCCCTAAAGCTGTGCCTCTCAATTGCAGGCTGTGTTTGGAAGTATTTAAGGCACACGATCTCACGAACATCCAAAACAATTGCATCGTCTGCAGATTTCAAACTCTTTTAAAAATCTTTTGGGGATTACAAATGTGTGGTGGCCGACTGCTTACCCACCTGGTCTCAGAAGCAAGATTATGAAGAGAAATTAGCATAGGTAGGGGTGAAAAAATGATTAAAATGAGTCAGGTAACAGACGAAGATGAGTCAGTCTGATCCTTGAATTAATACTTTAAAAATGTAGAAGCATTTTCTTCCTTCGTTCCCCCTTCTATTTAAATCCAGAATGTTTACCTGTCTAAAAACGCACTTAAAACCCTTTTCTTCCCATATTCATGTTGTATTTCATGATCATTATTCTTTTCAATTTGAAATAATTCTGCTTCAATTGCCCATCTTGTTTCCTGTCCATTGTTTCATTGAATGTATTTTGAGAACTATCATACATTATTTTGAGAGGGTTCTTTTTTATTTTCCATCAACAAATTTTTAATTATTTATTTTAACAGTCAGCAAATTTGCATTTGCATTGTTTGCCTTATAACTGTTCCTATTTTTTTCACCTAATGTTCATCTTGTTTTCATTCTTCTTAGTCTCTCCTGAGGGTGTTGCAAAATGTATTTGTCCAATATTAAAAGAAGGTATTCCTAAGGTTAAGATTACTCATGTTTCCAGTCGCTGTGGTTTTAAAGCCCTGATCTTTATTTCTAAATTTTTTAATGTTTATTCATTTTTGAAAGACAGAGACAGACGGAGCACAAGTAGGGGTGGGGTAGAGAGAGAGGGGGGACACAGAATCTGAAGCAGGCTCCAGGCTCTGGGCTGTCAGCACAGAGCCCCATGGGCGGCTGGAACTCACAAACCGGGAGATCATGACCTGAGCTGAAGTTGGACGCTCAACCTACTGAGCCACCCAGGTGCCCCTATTTTTAAACATATGTGAATCCTAAATGTAATAGGAAGTCTTAGCAGAAGATTACTGATATTAAACATACTGGCAAGAAAATAGGTTGATATTGTATTTAACAACTTCATGTGGACAGGACTCCTGGCATGGAGGAATAAAAACCTCAATGCCCATGCGTTCACATAAAAGCAACAAAAATACTAAGTAAATTAACAAAATCAGCTTTTACAGAACTCTGGAAATTAGCCAAAGGCATACAACAACCTGAAGAGCACTTATACAGGAAAAACTACTGAACCTCAGTAAGAGCAGTGGGGTTTATGGCATTTGAAGTTGCTCTCTTCCCATTCCCCCTTCTCCCTGGTCTTAAGCAGCCTTGAGAACTAGCAGTCTGGTAGCATAGCATGGCACAGGCCAAGCCCGGAACTTCTAGAAAATCCCCAGAGTATTGTCACTATTTGACCTGTTGAAGCTCCTTGGAAAAGCCACATTCATACAGCGTTTTCATGAATTGACCTCGGAGCTTTGCCCTTTTGAAAAGCCTTACCCCCAGGGCAATTTTTGAAAATAATCAGCGGCCATTGTTTAACATTGGCAGCTGCCTCAGGCTGTGATACCATTTTGCGCAAACAAGAGTATGGCCAAAAATTATAAAGAATGATCTGGGGAAAGAGATGTTCAAAGGGGGCTTTTAAAAGCACAGACTATTCCAGGAGTATGGAACATCATGTGCATATGCAAGAAAGACCTGAGGGGGCCCAGTCACCTCTGGCTGACCTTGAGGCTTGGTGCAAGGAAACTTGAAAGCTAAGGAGGAATTGTCGAAAATACTTGGATGTCAAAGATGTCATTCTCTCTCTCTCTCTCTCTCTCTCTCACACACACACACACACACACACACACACACACACACACCACCTTGGAAAGGAGTGGAAGACTCACTGGCCCAAGGCATCTAAGAAAATCACTGACCAACCATTAGCTAAAAACTAGGCTAACTGAGCAGACGCTTCAGTGATCACGTAAGATAGGGAATACAGACTTTACAGACTTAGTCCAAGAAAGTCAATAAGGAAAAATAATAACAAAATAGCAAGAACCACAAACCTTGGGGGAAGGGGTATATGGAAATTTAGTTTCCAGAGTTACAACATTATGTTCTCCAGTTGCCCAATTTCCACCAAAATATTCTAAGACACACAAAGAAATAGGACACTGTGGCCCCCACAGAGTAAAAATAATAGTTGGCCAAGTCGTAGAAGAAGACTTGTATCAATGAGCTTGAACTAACAGGCACCTTGAGATATTCCAGCCAGCAGCAAGATGCATAGGGTTTTCATTTTTTTTAATATGAAATTTATCGTCAAATTGGTTTCCATACAATACCCAGTGTAGGGTTTTCAAATACATATGGAATATTTCCAGTATATTCGACTAGACCATAAAACAAGTCCTAATGAAGATAAAAGGGTTGAAATTATGCAAAGTATATTCCCTGACTAGACTATAACAGAGTCAAATTAGAAATCAATAACAGAAGGTAATTTGGGGAAAGCATAGATATTTGGAAATTAAACAGTAGCTTTCTAAGCTACAAACCACACACACATGGGTGAAAGAAAAAACTATCAGGGCCCCTGGGTGGCTGAGTTGGTTAAGGTGTGATTGCAGCTCAGACCATGATCTCACGGTTCGTGAGTTTTAGCCCCACATCATGACACAGAGCTTGGAGCCTGCTTTGGAATCTGTGTCTCTTCTCTCTCTACCCCTCTGCTGCTTGCATTCTGTCTGTCTGTCTCTCTCTCTCTGTCTCTCTGTCTCAAAAATAAATGAACATTAAAAATTAAAAAAAAAATGAAGAAATTACCAGGGAGGTAAGACACTTCTATTTGAATGAAAACAAAATACAACATATCAACATTTACAGTATATGACTGAAGCAGTGCTTAATTTTTCTAATCCAGCTTTAAATGTCTGTATTAGAAAATGAAGAATGATCTCAAATCGATAATCTACGCTGCCTCTTTTAGTATGTCAATAAATGGCTAAATAAATTGTGTTGTATCTTTACAATGAAATATTATTTGGCAAGAAAAAGAAATAAAGTTCTGATACATGCTATAAGATTGATGAACTTCAAAACCATTTATGTAAAGTGACAGAAACCAGATACAAGAGACAACATATGGTATGATTCCATTTATATGAAAGGTCCATAAAAGAAGATTTACAGAGACAGAAAGTAGATTAGTGACTGCTTGGGGCTAGGAGTACAAAAAGATATTACCTGCACGTTAGCACAAGAGACCTTACTGGGGACATGGAAATGTTCCAAAATTGATTTACGATGATGGTTGCAGCACTCATTAAAGTTTCTAAAACACCATTGAATTGTACATTTTAAAGTAATTAATTTCATGAAATGTAGAATGTACCTCAATAAGTCTATTTTTTTTAACCTACTTACATCTATGAAAAGACGGATAGTCCCTACAGTCTCACTTCTACGTATTTCCCTCTAAAAATATTGTTCTAAAAAAAAAAAAAAAAGAAAGAAAGAAAATGTAGCCCAAATCAGCAATAATTAGTTTATAGCCATTCCCTTGGGTGCTTTATGATGCATAAGGGTAGATTTTTTTTTTCAAAATTGTTGATTAGTGAAGCAACTGACTAACAAAAGAAAGAAAAAAATAAGTAATGGCATAAAACTCAAATCGATCAAAATGTCTGCCTAGTAGAGTATATATAATTCTTTGTACAAGATAACAAACAGCAATGGAATAAAAATTTTGAAATTCTTCAAGTCATTTTCCATTCTTTTATTTGTTATTTATTGCTGCATATGAAAACCTATCACACACCAGCTTCTCCTCTCCTCAAGGTTATGTCCGTCCATACACCACTCCCATGGAGTGGCCACTTTACTCAAAACTGCCCCACCTCCAAAAACACTAATTCCAGCATCCCACTCTCTAATTACAGACTTCCACCAATTCAACTTTTTGCTTATCTGATTCCTTAGATCTGTTCTTAAATCTTAAAAGATTTCAACTAATTGAGTTCTTGGAGTTCTCCTTTCTACTGGCCTTCTCATTTATTTTCTTCTTCTAATTGAATTGTCATGAGTCATTATTTCACTAATATATCTGCTGTACTAGTTAAGATTAGGTTTAGCTTTATATATTAAAAATAAAAGTAACAACATGATAGATATTTAATTTTCTCTAACTACCTAAAGAAAGACAACTTTAAGTAACTGAGAGAGAAAACCATTCTCGGCACAGAATTCCACGCACAACACGAATGCCATTCAAAAAAAAAAAAAAAGTTAAGTTAATTACATCAAAAAGAGTAAAACATCTAGGAATAAATTTAATCAAGGAGGTGAAAGACCTGTATACTACAAACTATAAGACATTGATGAAAGAAATTGAAGAAGACACAGATAAATGGAGATATTCCATTCTTATGAATTGAAAGAATTAATATTGTAAAAATGTCCATACTACCCAAAATAATCTACAGATTCAATACAATCTCTATCAAAGTGCCAATGGCAATTTCCATAGAAATAGAACAAAAAAATCACAAGATTTATTTGGAACCACAAACAATACCAAATAGCCAAAGCAATCCTGAGAAAGCCAAAAATATACAATAAGAAAGGACAGTCTCTTGGATAAACGGTGCTGGGAAAACTGGGCAGTCACACACCCAAAGAATGAAATTGCATCACTATCTTACATCAGACACAAAAATCAACTCAGAATGGACTGAAGCCTTTAGTGTAAGTCCTGAAACCAAAAACTTCCTGGAAGAAAACATAGGCAGTAAGTTCCTTGACATCAGTCTTAAAGATAAATTTTTGGCTCTGACTTAAAAAACAAAAGCAACAAAAACAAAACGTGCAATGTTATATCAAACTGACAAGCTTCTGTATGGCAAAGAAAGCCATCAGCAAAATGAAAGATCAACATACTCAATGGGAGAAAATTTTTACAAATCATATATTCGATAAGGGGTGAATATACAAAATATATCAAGAACTCGTATAACTCAATAGCAAAAAAAACAATCTGATTAAAAACTAGGCAGAAGACATGAACAGACACTTCTCCAAAGAAGACATCCAGATGGTCGACACATGAAAAGGTGCTCAATATCAGTCATCATCAGGGAAACACAAATCAAAACTATAATGAGATATCCCCATCACACCTGCTGGAATGGTTATTATCAAAAGACAAGAAATAATAACTGTTGGTGAGGATGTGGAGACCCCTGCGCATTGTTGGTGGGAATGTAACAGGTGCAGCCGCTTTGTAACATAGTATGGAGGTTCCAAACAATATTAACGGAAGAACTCTCATAGATTCAGCAATTCTGCTTCTGGGGATGCATCCAAAGAAAATAAAAACGCTGATCGGAAAAGGTATCTGTACCCCCATATCCATTACAGTAGAATTAACAGGAGCCAAGAATGGAAACAATCTGCAGATGAAACGGATGAATTTTATATGCCATAAAAAAGGATGAAAACTCTCCATTTGTGGCCACATGAATGGACCTCGAAGGCATTGGGCTAAGTGAAATAAGTCAGACAGAGAAAGGCAAATACCGTATGATCTCACTTATATATGGAATTTAAAAAACAAGGAAACAAACCAAAAAAAATAACCAAGCCTATAGATACAGAAAACAGACTGGTGTTTCCAGAGAGGGGGTAGGGAGTGGGCCAAATGGTTGAAGGAAATCAAAAGGTACAAACTTTCAGTTCAAAAATAAATCAGTCGTGGGGATGATCTTAAAAGTACTCACCACGAGAAAAAATGTTTGTCGCTACGTATGGTGACCAATGTTTACTAGACATTGTGGTGATCATTTTGCAATATATGCAAATATCAAGTCATTTTGTTGTACATCTGAAACGAATACAACGTTATAAGCCAATTATACGTAAATTACAAAAAGAAAGCCCTGATTAACAGATAGGGAAAAATCCCAGTACAGTGTCTGCTACATAGTAGGCAACGATAAATAATGTTGGAATGTAACCAAAGGATTTGCCTTTACACTGGCACTGCAAGAAATGTAAAGGCGTTTTCCCAAGCAGAAGGAAAGCATGAGTGTAAGAGCAAATTTAAAAATTAATTTATCTCAGGTTTCATCTCCTTAATTTATAACTGACATTTGAAAGGAAAAAAATAATAACAATGTATTGTGATGGTAGCAAGTCTAGAAAAGAAGAGTGACAATTCCACAGAGAACAGGAATCGAAAGCAAACATCAATATGGCACATTAAAACTCAACTTATAAACCCAAATTGTGTTAAGTTTTCAAGGCCTAGAAACCCAACTTAAAAGGTAGAAATTGTCACATTGGATTTTAAAAAAAGCAAGAACTTAGTTGATACTTTAAATATTAATATATATAAATAATATAAATTTATCTTAATATATATTAATATATATGTATTAATTTTTTTAACGTTTATTTATTTTTGAGACAGAGAGAGACAGAGCATGAATGGGGTGGGTCAGAGAGAGAGGGAGACACAGAATCTGAAACAGGCTCCAGGCTCTGAGCGGTCAGCACAGAGCCCGATGCAGCGCTCGAACTCAGGGACCGTGAGATCATGACCTGAGCCGAAGTCGGACGCTTAGCCGACTGAGCCACCCAGGCGCACCAATATATATGTATTAAAAGAAAAGGATGCAAAAAGATAGGTTAGACAAATGCCAATCAAAAGAAAAGGAATAAAAAATAATTTTTAATATTATAAATATGTTTTTCTTATCTTTATGTTTGAAATGTTCCTTTTTGGTTATTTTTTTTAATGAGCCAGATGCACAATGTGTGCTCAGGGAAGGAAAATAACTGACGCTTTGAGGTTTCGTCATGTCATTTTAACCTACATAAATATTAAAGTATAGCTTCCCTGGGAGCCCAGGAGCAGGGCCCACAAACAGTACATATTGGAAACTTCTTTTATCATTTTCCCCTTTGATCAATAATCTTTTCTCAAAGTGTTGATGATCAACTTTATGTTTTTATGTGCTTGAGTGCCAAGGTGATTGCTAGGTGTATATATATATATATATATATACACACATACACATATGGAACCGTTTCCTATATATATATATATATATATATATATGTATATATACACTTAACCTAGGGTTCCCTGTTTGTGGGAACTTATTGTAATGTAAATGGTGATAAGCTTAAGAGTGATATATATTCTAGGGGTGCCTGGGTGGCTCAGTTATTTAAGCGTCCGACTTTAGCTCAGGTCATGATTCGCGTTTGTGAGTTCGAGCCCCACATTGAACCCCCAGGTCAGAGCCTGGAGCCTGCTTCGGATTCTGTGTCTCCTCTCTCTGCCCCTTCCATGCTCATGCTCAGCCTCTCTCTATCTGTCAATAATAATAAATAAACATTAAAAAAAAGAGTGGTATGTATTCTCTAATAAGTCCAATTAATGAATGAACACGGTACGTTTGCTTACCTTAGATTGACTGGTTTTGCATTTATAACAAACATACACGAGCAAACAATAAAAGAATTCCAATAAGCACAATTTGAAGGAACCAATGTGGTGTTGGAATAGACTTAAATAGGAGAAAAATCCAAAGAATCTTTTACATACATCTTGATAAAAAGGTGGGGAAATTTACGATTAGTCATGAGGACTGATGAAGCATGTGCTTTAAGTAAACATATATGTAACATACATCCTGTTGCTTACATCTCAGTGGAGACTTAACATCATAATGAGGCAAAATTCGGGCCCTGATGGCAGGAGGTTATCTTAGGACAAGGAGAAGGGACTACGGGCGTGCACTGAGAGCTAGAATATGGTGAACGCCCATAGTCCCTTCTCCTTGTCCTAAGATAACCTCCTGCCATCAGGGTCTTAGGCTCTTTGTCCCTGGTAAGGAATGCAGGCTCTTCTCGTTCATAGGCTTGAACCATATCAAGTTGACCTTGATTCCAGGCTTCTGAAGAGATGGCCAGTGAGTTTGTTAGTGCAGTTTCTGAGGAGGAGCTCTAAACCGGTGCAGGAAGTGGTGTTAGCTCTCATGTACATCCTGCCTCGTTCAGCAAGCAATCAGGCACTTAACAGGAAGCACTTCTTGACTGGCAAGGCTAATGACATCCCATGAGAGCAGGCTTCAGGGCAACAAGGAACTGGGATAGGCAGCAGCCTTTCTATGTGTGTCCCCTAAACTAGGAGGTGGGCCCAGGGAGCCAGGATTTGGTGTCCGAGCCCAACAAGGTATTGGGTAGACACAGCAGAGCCTTTTCTAAAATTTATATGGGAAGGCCCTGGCATAGTTCAAACAACCTTGAAGAATAAAGTAGAAGAAGTCACTCTACCTATTAAATTTGACTATAAAATCAAGACTGCGTGTAAGTGTCTACCACAAAGTTGTAAAAGAAACTACAAAACATTTAATTCTGACATCAAAAATTGGTGAGTGAAGGAGGAAGAAAAGTAACTCCGTACCCCTTTAGTACCAGCTTCTTGGTGGGGCACCAATAGATACTGCTTAACATTAATAAAGCAAGGACTATCATTTGAACTCATGGAGAGAACGTCCAATAATTTAGAGAAATAGTAAACACTGATGTCTCCAAGGAATGAAACTAGAGAGCAGTAGCAAGGTTGAAGACTTTTACTTTTGATATTTCATCAAGCGAGACTGCTTGAAATGTGATGTATTTCTCACTATGAATATTTTATATTTCTCGTGAAATGTCAACATACATATTTATATACAGAATTTCCTTCCTGCTATTCCCATCTATCATTGAATGAAGATGGTGTCTTCAACATGGCGAGCGATGGCCTGCTAGACTCAGCCTCTCCTCCTCAACCTCATGTTGTCAGCAACACTTTTCCTCTGTCCCTTCTGTGCTACCACAGGGGCCTCTTTCAGCTTCTGGGTATTAATTGGGTTCCCATCCACTTATTATTCTACCTGGGATGCCTTCCCGCAACACCTTACAGTTAGTCCATGTCTATTCAACTCTCTGAGCTGAGTTCAAATATCACTTCATCAGAGAAGTATCCTGACTCCGAAGAACCAACATCTTGATTTTGTGGTGTCTTCCACTCATTACAATGCCCTGAATCTGTAGTTCATATTCTTAGGAGCAGATAAGTCCCCCTTTCCCCACTAAACTATAAGCTCCATGAGTTCAGGGCTCTGTTTTGCTCAATACGGTTCCCCCAGCATCTTGCACATACTGAGCAGTTGATAAACATTTGCTGAGTAAGTAATGAACTAATATGTAAATCAAGTTTTCTAAAGCCCTGTACACTTCCTTGCTCGGAATGCATAAATTCCAGGTAACCATCATTGAAGGTAAGAGTAAAGGGGGAAATTCAATCTATTTCTTCTCTCCCACACTCCATTTACCTCAGTCATCTGCTTTTCAATATGTTTTAAACCATTGCAGTGTAACAAACTTGATTCCAGCAATGCACCCAGAGTTATGACCCTTCATACTTTATAACTCTAGTCCCAAGAAATAGGACTAATACTGCATTATAGACTAACCATATTATTTGAGACTTTGGCAGGTGTCCTTGTTATGTTTGGAAGACGTAGGTTGACCGGCAATGTATCCAAATCTGCAGATGAGTCATGCTGTAACAAGGGTCTACTGTACTGTTAAATTTTGGCTGGTGAGTGACAGAAGGTCCCAATAGCTTATCTTGGCTCAGATCCACTGCCCTCTTGTGCAGTAAGTAACAAACGACACCAACTTGAGAACAGCGGCCAGAGTAGAGGCAGGACCTTATTTAAAAGAAGTCTTAAAATTGCTTCTACTCCAACCTGTCTTAAGATGCTTCAAAGCAAGATGAAACAAAGTTACCAGGGGTCACCATAGAATCATAGCACGGAAACATCAACCGTGATGTTTCTGAAATATAACTGCTGCTGTTTGGATTTTCGAATTGTTAGGATAGTTTCTCTTAAAAATGCTTTTGTAACAAAAAAGCAATGTCATTTAAGGGTGTCGTATGATTGCTGACACAAGAGCTATCATTCATTTGGCTCCTCTGCTGATGGTCTTGTAGTAGCAGAGGCTCTAGAACTAAACACATGAAAACAAGGGTTCTGGTGCCAGGCTAAAGGCATCTGACTCTTGTCTGTAGAACCTGTGTGATTATGTGGGCAATCCATGTACAAAACAGCAGTTTTATCAGGACTGAGTTAAAGAGGTTGTAGGAGAATTAAATAAAACAAAACACGTTAAGTTGCTTAGCACCGTACCTAGCACATAGTAAGCACGTAATAAAGGATAGCTCCTTTTATTACTGCTATATGCTGGGTACTATAGTTAGCATCTTACAGACATCATCTCATGCCCTCAGAACAACTCTGCAGGGTGGTCATCGATATTCCCATTTCATCAGTGAGTAAATGGGAATTAAATAATTAGCATGGGGTCACTCCGCTAATGATACTAGTCGCTATTTAAATCCAATCCTGTTGAACTTCGAAGTCTGCAATCATGACGGGACTCTAAAACTGCGTAATTTAATGGGCATTTCGACCATGCCATGTTATTCTTTATTATATCCTTAACCAAACATGATTACCCCAGTCTGCATAGGGGTCATTATTGTTTGATTTGCAAATTATTGGAGGTCAATAAATGGCTGTTGTGTTAATATCATTTAAAAAACAGTAGACTAAGAGTTGGAATGACTGCCATGTATGTGAATTCTAGGTCTCCATGGCATCAGTTGCAAAGCAATAAACTGTACCTGTCTGAAAGGGTTGTCACAAGATTTAAATAAGATTCATACGTACAGTCAGTGCAAATCTTGGTTCAAAGGAGCCAGTCAATAAGTGTTTACTGAAAAAATGTTACCTATATTATATTACGTATATTCCATATATATTCGTGTGCTTCTAAGGATATACAACAAAAAGGCAAAAACAAAGGAAGGAAGGGAGGGAGGGAGGGAGGAAGAGTTGGAAGTCCCTGCAACTTGAAGAATAATTACTTCTACTAAAACTGAATGTACAGTCCACCTTCACCCTTATTTGCACTCCTTCATCTTTTCAGTCATCGAAGCTTGTTCCTCTTTTCCTAACTTACGTAAGAATCTATGTAATGCCCCTGGTTCGAATAAACTATAAGCACTACCCGTATGGCTGTGTAGTAACTATATTACCTTTCAGAATGTCTAGCGATGATAAAGTGAAGGGGAAAAGAGTGTATATTTTTTAAACTCCATTAATCCCAGAGCTGAAGGGCACATCACTGGTGGTGGTTTGAGTGTGTCCCGGGGAGGGTCTACTCTTCTGGGGACTCACCAACCAGCAACAGGTCTCATTGTCTTAATCTGTATATAACAGGATTTCTAAGTGAAGGACCTACGTTAGGTTTATCCTGGCATTCAACCATCAGGGAATATCTGCTGGGTGGGGAGAGATCACCCAACAGGTGTCTATTTGCCTGAAAGACCAAGAAGCCTTCCCTGGGAAACCGAATCACAAAGGGTGCAAATCTGAAGACAACTGGTTCCGTGTCAAAGAGGAAAGGTTAGTTTGCGTTGAACACAGTATGTGTCACTCATATTGTCCTCTGGGTAAACCCCCATGGCCTCATTTCTTGGTCCTAAGTTCCAGAATGGGGGCTAAAATAAAGTGTAAGAAAAAAAATATGAGGGTTTGTAAGAAAGGCCTTGAAAGACCTTGAAACCATATATTCAAGGATCTGTGTAGCTACAAACAGAACAAGTGCGGGCTGAGAGCTTCTCTCCCTGCTGAGGGCTGGAGCACATGGAGCACGGACACGGGAGCTGAGCAAGGTGCATTTGCTTTTGGAAAGGAAACCAGAGTAAACATTCCCCTTCAGGGACTTCAGGGACATTTTGTGATGGCATTGATAACTTGCACAGCATGTTCAGCAGCTCTGGTGGCTGTGGGAGCCCTGACTCTGGACCAGGAAAGGGGATAGACATTAACATGGCTACCAAGATGGATGAGTGAGGAGGCACCCCGAGGACTCCGGGCAGGAGTTGGACAGGATCTGAGAAGGGAGGTCTTTGTACAAAACTGGTGGGACAGAGCAGGAGAGCTACTCTTCAAGGGTTTTTATTCACTGCCCCTTCTTTTTTAGTCCTTAGGCTGGTACAGCTTAAGAAACATTGCTTCCTACAAACAACAGGATTTATAATGTTAGTTTTAGCTTTAATTTCCACATCAAAAATGGAGCCGTTCTTCACCTAGATGTACTCACAATCATGCTGAACCTCTCGAGTGGTTCATCTACCTGAATTGACTATAGGTTTATCTGGCGAACCATCTGGAAAATACACAAATTTAAGTGTCCCATGAAGAAATGATGATGATGAAGAGCATGACAGTCCCTAAAGTTTCCAGGTTATTAGTTAAAAAAAATTACTTTGAATCCATGAGGAATCCACTGCTGGTGGAAATAGCCAACATTTCTAGTCCAAGTACACAGGAGAAAAAAGCAGCTCAATTCTATTTTCAAAAGAGACGTGCACAATACACAGGACCGTTCACTGAGTGGTAAATCTAATTTGCCTCTGACAGTCTACAGCTGTTCAGTTTCCGTTCCATTTGAGAGTCAGATCTGTAGGTATTTGAGCTCAGTTATTTTTCCAGCAGGTGTCCTCAGAAAAACTAATAACTGCACAGTCGGAGAAGGGCTCCCTGTGTGCTCCGCATTCTGGCAGCCTTCCTACTGTGGGACACCCATCCTCGTCACACCAATACCTAATCCTGTCGCCATGACCCAGGTGTTTCACGCTGAGCCCTCTTGATTTTCAACATCATTGTCAAATCAGTGACTTCCCTGGGGCTTCTGGGTGACTCTCCTCCAGTATCAAGTCTCTATTCTGACAGATACAAGAGTCACTTCGACTTGTGTCATAGGAATGATACGAACAATTTGGTTCTGAGACCTCCCTATATGAAGGAACCTCACCAGAGCCTATATGTTTGAAGATAAATATCTTTCATTTCTCTTCCTTATCATAACTCGATAAATGTTCACTATCATATTTAGAAATGAAGGAAATGTTTTTTGTATGTGGCGGAGTCAGGATTATTGTTTTGTGCCCAACAGTCATACTCTTACAGTCTCTACAAGAGGGATTTGTCAGGGAGCGGGGGGGGGGGGGCTCTGGTTGATTAGAGAACTTGCCCCATAGCTGCTTAGCAAGTTCTCTGTCCCGTTTTGGTCACATGTTTCTTTGGTGGCTTTGTGGTAGATGTCAGGGACTAAAAAACTTGCAACCCATCTTCGGGAACACCACCATACTCATATATTTGGAAGTCAGAATTCAAGTATCTGTGCATTAGACCAACTACGCCGTTGCAAAATCATAGCTTATAGCCAACGGAAATTCAGAGAAAACCAAAACCGGGTGGCAGAATATCATGTTGAACGTTGCATCTCCCTGATCCCGAAGGATATTCCATTTGGGTTTTATGGGTTAAAAGTCTTCTTTCACACCTTGGTCTAAAATTATTAAAACCGAGGAATCTTGAAACTTTTGTTATTTTCTTTCACCAGCAGCTGACATCTCCCAGGATGGAAGTGCAGTTGTCGTGTGAGGCGACACCTGCTGCTTGAACAATCCTCAACGTGGCACGAGGGCACCTGCTCTGGTTCTCTACCAGGTGTGGGAGTGTAAGAATGAAAACCAAAATTAAATATGGACCACTTCACAGGTGGGGGAGGCCAGAGCAGGACAGGGGACTACTTTCATCAGAGTTGTGACATAGAGATCTAGCCCTTCTTTCTATTTTGATTTCTTCAAAGGCCTTCAAAGAGAGTTTGTGGAAGTTGATCAATTACACTTCTGAATAAAAGACAACCCGCTGCAGGGCACACCCCAGCTAGTGTTGCTGTCCCCTAGTACCTCACACTAGAAGTCCGAACAGTTCAGATCCAATCCTCTGTGATGCTGAGAAGGTTCACACCCTTGAGCAAGCCTCTTCGTGCCCTCCCTGGTGAAAAAATAAAGAGAAAGCATTGCACTGGATTGCTAAGGTCCCCAGCTCCAACGGTGGACGATTTTATTCTGTCTAAGTTTCCTCTGAAGACTCAAATCCCTTCACACTTCTCTGAAGGATAATTGCGGGCTTTGGACCATCACTCACTCATCATCAGTGCAATTCCAAAGACTCAAGAGAACCTGAAGATTTAGGATTATTCTCATGCCCTCACTGTCATCCATGATCACTTCCAAATGATTCACAGCGTCTTCAGCTTTCTCTCTGAAAGCGCAATAATGAATTCCATCCCTCAGTAGAGTTTGGGTTTGCGTGGCAGGGCTGGAGAGGGAAGGAAGGCATCTCTGTCTGGGGTCCACAATGACAAAGGAGCCCACCAGCCCAGTTCCTAGAAGGTCTTACATTTCTGTAGTCAGCCCATTACCTCTCAGCACTGGCAAGAGTTACGTTAACAATGACTTCGGTGTTAGATTTTAATCCTCGTCTGCTGCCAGCCACACTGGATCGCCACCTCACCTGTCAACTGGGCAGTGGGGACCGATTGTCCTTTAGTGCCAACATGAGATTTACATTCAAGGACAGAGTATTAAGGTCCAAAGGAATGAGTGAACACAATATTTATTTCCCATCATCATACCGACCTTAAGATAAGAATTTAATTTTTATTTTACTATTTTTTAAATGTTTTTTATTGATTTTTGAGACAGAGACAGAGCACGAGCAGGGGAGGGGCAGAGAGAGAGAGAGGGAGACACAGAATCCATAGCAGGCTCCAGGCTCTGAGCTGTCGGCACAGAGCCCGACATGAGGCTTGAGCTCACGGACGGTGAGATCGTGACCTGAGCTGAAGTCGGACGCTCAACCAACTGAGCCACCCAGTCACCCCAAGACTTTAATTTTTAAATGCAAGCCAAAGAGCATTTCTAGAAAATATCACTCTACCTGTGTTGGGGGGAGGTATGTTTCTTTTAAACGACTATGGTATAATTTAGGAAAATGTAGGAAAATGTCTACTTTTAAAAAAATCACAGTATATGAAATGGCATTTCTATCTAGGCAGAAATCCGGATATTTCTATCTATTGGTGGGGATTCCAAACACCCACAAGGGTCTGCCTGACCAGGCTCTTGATGTTTTCTTTCTGAGGACTTGCAAACGTTGTCGCTGGTTTGACTGGTGGTAAAAGCCATGTCTCTGGAGCAGAGAAAAGTAGAAAAGTTCTTGAAGATGTCTGGAAAGCTCTCACAAACCCTGTGTTCTCTGACAGACATATGCTTTTGGAAAAAGGCGCCCCAAGTTTATGAACCAAGACCTGAGCGAGGGAGATAATCATAAACATAGCATAATTCAGAGTTTGCTTCTCTAAATTGTCTTGGAAAGTTTCACGGTCTGCTGTTTTACAGGATTTTGATTTTCACGTCCGTGTAGACATGTTGATGACTCAGATCTGAGGCGAAGAAAGAGGCAAGACGCGAAGTGAGGTCATTTCTGACTTGGCGTCCACGCGAGCAGTGATACGAGCACACTCATGCCCACTGGCCACTCGTTCTCCCTGTCCCTAGCTCAGTGTGTAAGGGACACCTTGTCTCCTTCCCAGTGACTTAGGACCTGAGCATCCTGGAAAGTCCCACAAAACTGTCCCTTATGGTCTTCAGGGCGAGGGTTCAGTATCCCTGTAGAAGATGCGGTGTTCTCCCTCCGACTACTCCAGTCTCGCTCTGAAACGCGTTGTCATGTGTTCCAGAAAACACTACTCCCGTGCAGGAGCTCCCGGTACTGCGCTGAGAAGCGGAGCATCCAGCAGGTCCTTGCGTCTCACAGGGCAGCACGTCCACTGCCACGGGGACCCACACGTCCCGGGCCCCGCCGGTACCTGTCGGCCTGGCTGCCACTAAAGCAAGTGCCCTGCCCCCCTCGGTTATCAACACTTTGTGGCGTTCCCCTTGTGCGCCGCCCTCTGCACGTTCTTTCTTATCGTCTCTGCCTCAAAGATTCCAACACGGTAGTGTCTAGCCTGTAAAGGCTCACAGCGTTCTAGCAAATCCACTTTCCAGGATCTACCCTGGCTGAGCCACAGCACCTTGGGGTGCTTAGCCAAAAGACACACTGCCGTGACAGGTGTGGAGCTGTACGCAGAAGCAGCTCACCTCTTTGGGTCCTTACAGGGGCAGGTTTGCCGAGCCTGACTCCCTGTTCCCCTGGAGGAAGGGCCTCAGGTCCTGTTTGTAAACCAAGGTGGACAACCCACCCTACAGGTTTACCGGCCGGGAACGAGGCAGCCATGTGACACGCAGACACACACACACACACACACACACACACATGCACGCACGCACACACTCCACATGCACACACACGTACATGCATGCACACACTCCACACACACATACACACACACATAGATAAAGAGACACTTCTAGGAGCGCCTGGGTGGCTCAGTCAGTTAAGTGTCCGACTTCGGCTCAGGTCATGATCTCATGGTTCGTGGGTTCGAGCCCCTCGTCGGGCTCTGTGCTGACAGCTCAGAGCCTGGAACCTGTTTCAGATTCTCTGTCTGCCCCTCCCCCACTTGCACTCTGCCTCCCTCTGTTTCAAAAATAAATAAACATAAAAGAAAAGAGAGAGAGAGAGAGACACTTCCAGATGATAGAACTCCTCCGTTATATTGGTACTTATCGGTTCTGTATCCATGGGTTTGTTTCCCCCACATGATCTCATTGAAGACTGAAGTAACAAATGTCATCACCTCCCACTTTGAAAAACCACATGATGGTTTTCCTACTCTATTGTTGGCTACCCTATTTCTACTTTTCACATATTTTTATAAGAATACGCTTATAGAACAAGAACAAGTGACGAGCGGCCGTCGCCTCTCTCGGCCCCCCCAAAGACCATGGCGGCTACTCGTTGAAACACAGAGGATTCCAGTCCAAGCGTCTTCCCAGAAGTCACACCCGACACACGGAGGTAAACGGCAGCAAGTCTGCAATCAAGCAACCATGACCCCGTGTTACCTAAGAAGAAAGGGAGACGCAGCAGAGATGGTGGGGGATGGGACAGAGGTGGAAACAGAAGCTCCGCACACCCTAGGTTCTAAACACCACGTGTAAGTATTCTCCCGGCGGGGAAGAAAGTGGGGAGGCAAATTGACAAGGAGGACAAGTTTCGCAGTTGGTCATGAGTCTAATTCACCCCCGTGGTGGGAAATGACAATCACAGCAAAGAGAAGTGAGCAGGGTTTGAAACAAAACAGACCGGGTGCAAATCCCACCTCCACCTGTTCCTCACCAGCAGTGCGATTTGATCAAGACACTTCAGTTGCGTCTTTGTCTCCTCATCTGCAAACAGGGATGAAAATATCTGCTTTGCGGGATCAGCCACTTTGGGGAGTTAATGACAGCAACATGTGTGGAGTGCTTAGCATAGTGGCCAGCTCACGTTAAGCACTCACGAATGGTAGCTGGTGTCATTACCCACAATACCACAAACTGCCCGGTACTGGGTACCCTACAAATGCAGCGGGGTAGCAGAGCCCCGCAAGAAGGTGTTGGGCAAGCCAACTGTGCCGAAATCCCTGACTCCGTTCCTGTCATTCGGAATGTTCCTGGGATGCCTTGTTCCGCACCTTCAACCCTCTACCTTGTAGAGATCGTTATGACGAGATAGGAAATAAGTCGCGGGAGGTGCTTACTAAGTTTTGAATATAACGCTGTTATTTTTGCTACTTCTTTATTCATAACTGTACATCGAGGAACACCACAAATTGCCTTAACTCACCTATTTTGTAAAGCCAACGTAATTTGTTGGATAGTATCACTCGTGTTTCTACAAACAAAAGAAGTCATTACTAATTAAGAACAAATCGGGGCGCCTGAGCGGCTCAGTCGGTTAAGTGTCTGACTTCGGCTCAGGTCATGATCTCGCCAGTCCTGAGTGCAAGCCCCTAATCGGGCTCTGTGCTGACAGCTCGGAGCCTGGAGCCTGTTTCAAATTCTGTGTCTCCCTCTCTCTCTCCCCCTCCCCTGCTTGTACTCTATCTCTCTCTCAAAAATAAATAAATATTTTAAAAATTAAAAAAAAAGAAAAAATTAAAAATTCAACACTTAAATGGCATTCGCCTGAAACTGGGGCTATTACATGAGATGGAGTTAATGTACTCAGAGTCAGTCAAATCATCCATTTTCCACAAGGTGGCAGACCTTGTTAAAGAGTTACGGAAAAGAAGGCCAGAAAAAAGAAAGCAATGAATTTCCCAAAGTTGACCAATAGGTGTCTCTTTGCAACCACATATCCCTGAGCTGTTGCATAAAATATAAAGTCAACATTCTGTACAGTCTTTCTTGCTCATCTAACAGATAAAATCATCAACACTTTCCACAAGGTACAAACAGAACACTCATGAGATGAATATCTTATAGCCACCCAAAGGGAAATGGGATTATAAAATCATAACTAGAAAGAATATTCTGAATGCAAGTGATTTGACACAAAATAAATCTCATCCAAATGCTAGTCCCATGTTAAACATGGCTTTCTGTTAGAAGTTATCTTAAATATTGATTGATTTTATATGATTGGCACTTACCAAGCGCATAGCATTAGAACTAACTCCACACAATGCTAATGTCTATTAACCTGGAGAATGTGGCCCTGGGAACACACAGGAAATAATGGAAATTCTTAAGCAGGAGAGGGACATCCTGACATCACTTTTGCTATTGTTTCTCACCCCAATTCTCTCTCTCTCACACACACACACACACACACACACACACACAACTTCACATATGACTCTGTTGATATCCCTGAGTAGATACACTTAAGTATGTTGAGTGCATATGTGAGTTTCACCCACATCCCCAGAGAAAAGGGGTCTGTCTCCTTGTTACGAAGTTCAGAATATATAAGCAGAATCCTGTGCTAAGTCTGATTATTTTCCCTTTTATATTGGGAAATATTTGTCCCCAAGTCATTCTAAAAGAAATAAGGGAAGGGTATTAAACATAATTTACAGATAGAGGAGCCCAAGTACTAAAAGGAAGCACTTACTTCTCTTTTGGAGGTTGATTTGTCTTGGCTGAGGCTTAATTAAATTATGAATTAAGAATATAAATACAAATCTATTAGGAAACAAATACACAACGTTGGGAGATAACATCATGCCTTTGTCATTCACACTTCAAAGTTACATGTCACAAACACTTGGCTCTTCTGTAAATCGTTTTAAAAAGCAGCAATGTGTTTTAATATTCTCCAGCTATCACGAACTAATGACATTCCACAACATCATAGCAGTCAGGGGAGTTAGTTCCTGCCCTGCCCACTCCAGCGCCATCAGGCCACACGATGGAAGCAGAAGGAGAGGCCATTCATTTTAGGAGACAGAGTGCAGCACAAGATGACAGTTTCTGCTTCTGCCAAGCCACGGTTTCTTCTGGTGCTAGATTTACTCCGCTGCCTAAACTAAGAAGTCAGTCCGCACTGCTTTTCGCATACGTAAATATCTGCATGCACACACATCTCTGGGCCAAGTGAACAAGTCTGAGGTGCATTCCCGAGCCTCCTAGATCTAATTCATTCTCCCATCTGGCCAGGCAAGAATACGTCTTTCATGATGAAGACTTGTCCAGGAGAAAACCCACCAGTACAGGGTAGCGTGCGGAGAAGGGCCGGCCTCCCCCCGAGGGCCCAGACCTTTAATTCACGGAGTTTTCCACCAATTACCGCTGTGAGCTTCTTCAGAACACAGAGGAAATAAGATAAAGTCACATCAAGCCACATCCTAATAAAATCCATGAACGTTTAAGAAATTAGATTGGGTGGGCTTCTCCCGCCCCACGTACCCCCCGGAAGATCCATAAAGGAAGGGGCCCTCTAGGGCGCTCCGCATCAGGGAGGGGTATTTTCAAGCCCCCGCCTTCCCCACGTTCAGCTCTCAGGAGCCTGAGGCCTGAGCCTGTGCCTTCCTTGTGTTGCGCGGGACCCGGGCCCGCCGGCTTCACCCTGGCTGGGCTGTGTCAGCATAGCCCTCTTTTCTCCCTGTGGCGGTGAGTCTAGTTACGTGAACCTGGGACTAATTCCTTGCATTGGCAAAACCCCCTGGGATTTGTTTTGCCCAAGTGAAACATTTTGAAGCTGCTGTCGTGGCCTGGGCGAAGATTTCTGTCCCCTGGCAAGAGGGTCTCTTAGCCCGTGAGCAAAGCTGACGTCCCCGCATCATCCCTGTGGCTTGCGGGACAAGAGCCCTGCGTCTGGCCTTAGCCGAATCCAGCAGCCGGCCTTCGGGTGGGGACTTGACCTCCCTTCCCCTGTTTTTACCACGCGGCTCTGGCACCAAATGCCCTCTGCTGTGTCTGAGCAGAGCACCTGTGCAGTCTGACTCATGCCATCAGCGCGCAGCTCCCCGGCTCCTGACAGCGGACCAGACCTCACACAGGTCTCCGTGGAGCCAGTTACCACGCAGCCCTGTGTAACGACATGCCTCGCGCGCGATCCCGAACGCCACCTGCCCCTCCCAGTAGGTGCGGCAACACGTCCCGACTCCGGTCTGTGTCATGTGCCACGAGCCCCCCTGCACATGTGGCGGGGAACTCGGCCCAGTTACGCGTCTGGAATCCAAATTCACGTTTTGCGTTTTCTCTTCAAGCTGAGGAAATGACTGTCAAACGCTTCGAACGGATTCGTTTCAAGACACGCGTTAGCAAGTCGCCGTCCTAGCTAGCAAGAGAGTCAAAAGCAAAATGCTTTCTGGAGCTCGTCCCCACTGTCAGTGGACTGGACAGGGTTAAAGGAAGAGGGACAAATGATGTATGTTTTCTCAACTGTGTTACATTTCTAACAAAACGTGCCTTTTGCAGGGAGTGGCGTGGACGGCGCAGGGAGGACTCCTGTGCCGTAAACCGGGGGTCTGGATCTCAACAAACCCTCACAAGAAGTAGCAAGCTCAGAAAACTTGCCCCGGATTATACTCTGGTTCATAGTGTGCAGGGGAATGTAATACATATTCATGTCTTCCTGTCTCCTACAAATACTGTTCCTTTTAACATAAAGATTCATCTAAATTCGTTTCCCTGGCATTTAAATTATGACTGCTGGAAGAAAAAAAAAGAAGCATTGAAATCGGCTCAGAAACTTGCGAGTGCACCCTCCCAGCCTCCCCCTCCTTCCCCCGGCACACACACTCTTGTTTTCTCCTCCCAAGATTAAGAAGTTATGCAGCCTGACAATGCGTTTTCCTCTTACAAGTCTTGACTTCACCACCATTATTTTTTTTTTCACTTTTTTCTTCTAGCACCTGTTAGAAACAAAGCTAGGGTGCTTGTTGAAAATCTGTCCTTTCCTGGGTCGTTAAGCAGAAGGTGGGGAGAAAAGCCTGGAATGGTCAGAGATGCTTGAAATGACTGTTGGAATTTTACTTTCAAAGTTAGCCACCTTAGCGGACTTTTAGATTCCGGACCGGATACAAAAAAAAAAAAAAAAAAAGTGGAAGTATTTTTGCTGGTCCCTGAGCTAGCTCCTTAGAACTTGAAGCAGGCGGCAGACGAGAGGGCACCCCTTCCTTGCAAGCACAATCCAGGGGCCTGGCAGATCCCGAGGTGAATCCTGATGAAACTAGCGCTCTACAGAGCAGATCAATGCTTGAAATGACACACTTGTCCCTAAAGGCCCGTTTGTGGTGGGTGATAGACGGTCGTCAGCTAGACGGCCGGCCGGACAGACGGCAGCTGGGGTGGGGAACGTTTCCCACGGCCCCTAAGCACGTCTGCGGCGTGTCCCCCTCTGTGTGCGCAGCCACTCTCGCTGGCTTTGCTGCGTCCCCGCTCTGCCGACGAGCGGTCCCTCCAGGGGCCACCGAGACCTTCTGTGGGGCCGGCCGAGCCCCTAGGCCGACAGGATTACCCGCTTTCCAGGAGGAAGTGCCGCCCCCGGCTCGCGCGCCGCCCGCGGCCCGGCCCCCCGTGCGCCGCGGAAAAGCCCCCCACCCGGGGGCGCCCGCCTCGCCCTCCGGGGCTTTTGTCCCGGCGCTGCCCCCGCCCTTCGTCCGGGGCCCGGAGCGGGCCGTCCGGTCCCCGCGGCGGTCGGAGCTCTCCGAACGCACTTCCAAATATAGGCGCGTTCCTCCCGGCCCCGGGCGCCGCAGGCCACCCTCCCTCCCGCCAGCGGACGCCGTGTCCCGGGGCATTTGCTTTGCGACATCTGGAGGCCAGGACCGCCGCGGGAGCCACACACTCCAGGACCCAGCGAGCCTCTCCGAGCGCACGAGTCGCTGGCGGGGCCGCCGAAGCAACATCACCTCCCTGGAAAGAACTTCACCCCCCCCGAAGTCCCGGAGCTCGGCCCATTTTGGACCAGGGTAATTTCGTCTGACAACAGATTCTTCCTCTGTTCACAGCTGTCCCAGAGGGAGGAGCTGAAACCTGAACCTCTCCGCCGTGATTGGATCCTTCTTGCAAAAGCGAGGAAAAAAAAACCCTCCCGGCCCGAGCGGGCTCAGTCCGCCAGGGAGCCCGGCGACGCGAGAGGCGCCGGCCCGTCGCCCGCCGCACCTGAGCGGCCCCAGCCCGAGCGCGGCCCGGCGCGATGCTCTAGGGACCGGCCGCGTCCTCCCCGGACCGTTATCCGCGCCCGCGGGGCCCGCCGGCAAGATGCCGCGCTCCTTCCTGGTCAAGAAGCATTTCAACGCCTCCAAGAAGCCCAACTACAGCGAACTGGACACACACACAGGTAGACACGCGCGCCCCGAAGTCAGGAGAACCTGGGGGGGGGGATGCCCGCGCGCGCGCTTTCCTCTCTCTCTCTCTCTCTCTCTCTCTCTCTCTCTCTCTCTGCGTCTGTACACGTACTGGTGGGCGTCGAGCTCAGATAGCCTCGCAGGAGAACCCAAGCGCCCGTTGCTCTCCCTGCACACGGTGTCCCGAACTGTCGTGCAGGCTCCCTCGATCGTCGGGGTAAGTTCCAATTCGGAGCCGGCGGAACTCCGCCCCGACAAGGCCACCTTCATTCAGCTCCGGCCGCTTGGCTTTCCGGAGGAGCTGGCGGACGCAGGCATCATGAGGACGGGCAGGATGAGCAAGTCGGCGAGGGTCCGAGTGGCCGCTTTGTTTTCGGGTGATGAGGCTCCTGCCCCGCACCGAGTAGGCCCCGCGGCGCGTATCTTTGTCCCCAGAGCGGTCCCAGAGCAGGCAGGCAGGGAAGACGCCTTTTCTGCATCCTTCGAGGGATGTCCAAGGTTGCCCTCCTCGCGGGCGGTGGAGGCCCTCCCTGGGCTGCACTCCCCAGCCGCACCGCAGGTTGTAACTCCTGTGACCCGCTGTACGCAGGGCGCGAACGTGGGCGCCCCAGGACGGTGGCTGACCGCGTAGCGGCCAGGCTGGAGGTGAACCGGCTTCCCAAGGCCTGCGCCTGCCCGGAAGGAGTCGCTTGACTTCGTCGCAAAGCCCCGGGTGCGGTGTGGCCGAGCGGCTCCTCACTGTGCTGCGCAAGTTATTTTTTTACCTTAATCTCTCCTTTCCTTTTCTTTCCCCCAGTGATTATTTCCCCATATCTCTATGAGAGTTACCCCATGCCTGTCATACCACAACCAGAGATCCTCAGCTCGGGAGCGTACAGCCCCATTACCGTGTGGACTACGGCAGTTCCATTCCACTCCCCACTGCCCAATGGCCTCTCTCCTCTTTCTGGATACCCCTCATCCTTGGGGCGGGTGAGCCCCCCTCCTCCATCCGACACCTCGTCCAAGGACCACAGTGGCTCAGAAAGCCCCATTAGTGATGAAGAGGAAAGACTACAATCCAAGCTTTCAGACCCCCATGCCATTGAAGCTGAAAAGTTTCAGTGCAATCTATGCAGTAAAACCTATTCAACTTTTTCCGGGCTGGCCAAACATAAGCAGCTGCACTGCGACGCCCAGTCTAGGAAATCCTTCAGCTGTAAATACTGTGACAAGGAATACGTGAGCCTGGGCGCCCTTAAGATGCACATCCGGACCCACACTTTACCTTGTGTCTGCAAGATCTGCGGCAAGGCGTTTTCCAGACCCTGGTTACTTCAAGGACACATTAGAACTCACACTGGTAAGAGAAAAAAACCAACCAAACAAAACGTAGACAGGAATGTTACTGTGTGATAGAACGAAGCCCCGGTCGGGCTGTCGGACTTGCATTAAGTAGTGACGCGGTGCTTTTAATGACGGATGATCCTTTATAGCTACTTCCTGATGACTCAAAAAGTTGTTAGAGCACAGAGCGCCCCGTGCCTTGTTAACAGCCTCCGTTCCAGACACCGCAAACAGCATTTAGACTTTGGAAAGTAGATTCGGAAGGTTGGGTCTCAAAGATTGGTTAGAAAGTCAGGAAAGACGTACCTGAGTGTGTGTTCTGGGAAACTGCTCCCAATAACCGGCAAACGCAGACGTCGCTATCTTAATCAATGGGTCTGGCAGGTACGTAGGCGAAGAAGGTTTGTCCCTAGTTTTCTGTCGGTCACATTATTGCGATAGCTGTCACCCTAGAGCGAGCTGGACAGGGAGAACTGAGTTGACTCTCGCTGTCTCATTATGTTGTCTGTTCTGCTGCTGAATATTTTATTCCTAGCACAAAATCATCCTGCAGGGAGCCAAGGCATTTATCCAGCCTTAGTCATGATACAGAAGGAGGGGAAAGGGGAGATATTAGGAAATGTTGGGAGGAGCTCAACATTAGCTGCACCTGCTGAAGCAGAAAGCTTTAATGAGTGAAAGTCCTAGAACCACGTGAATTATTTCTGCGTGACGGGCAGCAGTAGCAAGATTCTGGGTGTGGTGGGTTTTTTTTTTTTTTAACGCAATATTCGGATTTATCTTCGAGGGCCAGATATGGACATAAGGATCTATTCTGCGGAGTTTTAGTCTAGTTTTTTGGCGACAAAATGTGATTGTTGTTCGTGAACGTTATCTGACTTTACCTTTCCTCTAAAAACACTGACTGTCTTTCTTTCTCAACCCCCCCACCCCCACCCCCAGGGGAGAAGCCTTTTTCTTGCCCTCACTGCAACAGAGCATTTGCAGACAGGTCAAATCTGAGGGCTCATCTGCAGACCCATTCGGATGTAAAGAAATACCAGTGCAAAAACTGCTCCAAAACCTTCTCCAGAATGTCTCTTCTGCACAAACATGAGGAATCTGGCTGCTGTGTAGCACACTGACTTACGCAATCAATGTTTACTCGAACAGAATGCATTTCTTCACTCCGACTCCAAATGACAAATAAAAGTCCAAAGGCATTTTCTCTTGTGCTTACCGACCAAATAATGTGTATAGACACACACACACACGCACGCACGCACGCACACACACACACACACACACAAAGCTGCAAGAGCACGAAATCCATGTGTTCCAAGTTAATCCTTTCCATGTGAAGTTTAAAATTACTATATATTTACTGACAGCGAGATTGAGAGGATACAAGACAAGAATCTTTCTCTTCAAAAGTTGAAGCAAAAAGCACACTGCATCTTTTCTCACTAAGAAAGAATGCAAAGATTCACATTGCTGCCAAATCATTTCAACCGAAACGAACAGTATTGCTTTGTCATAGAGTTTGTAATAGAATTGTCTATAGGAAGCGAATTTGCCAGACGCTATCTCAGGTGCCTTATAAAGTATTCCAAGTTTACTTCACTACATGTCTGGTGTCTGGTTATCATTGTTGAACTGAAGCCTTTGTGATTACCTGTAATGCTTTAAGCGGTATTTTTAGGAGACATAGAAAGAGAGAAAAAAAGAACAGGAACGAAACACAAGAGAATGTATTAAGAGTGTTTTGTTTTTGTTTTTGTTTTTGTTTTTGCCAATAAGGGTATGCGCCTTGGGGGAGGAGGGAAAACTAGCTTGGAACATTCCTGGTGCGTGCCCCATGTCTTACTTTTTTAAAGAATTTTTAATGACTTTCTAAAATTAATTAAAGATGGGAATAAGTGCAAGAAAGGATTCTTAGAAACTCAGTAATGTACTTAAACTATTTTAAATGCATCCATACAGCACCCTTCCAAGTGCCTTTTTAAACTAATTGTATAGATGATGAGTCAATGTAAATTTGTGTTTATTTTTATATGACTGAATGAGTTTTGTATGAAAGTGAGATGTTGTCTATAGCTGATGTCTATAAACAACCTGAAGACTTGTGAAATCAATGTTTCTTTTTTAAAAAGCAATTTTAAAGGTCCTTTTTTACAATAAACATTTTTGATTTAAAATCTATTGTTTGTATACTATTTTCAGAGACTTCGCTTCGTGATTAGTGTCAAACTGCTATACAAAGAATTGTTTTTTTTCTTAATAAGAAAAAGTGAATAGCATTTGTATGAATATCAAGTGTTATTTTATGTATTAGATTATAATAAAGTATACCGCCAGTATTTTTTTTTTTTACTCTTAAGATAATACTGTCGCGTTCAAAAGGACAATGTCATCGTAGTGGTAGATTGTTAGTGTATCCCTTTAACAAAAATCACACTGAGTGTTAAAAATATCTATATTATTAATGCTTAAGAATACTTTTCACAACTCGTTACCTATGATGTCTTTGTTATGTTGCTTTATGAAACCAAATTACAACCACTCATTGTATTGAGTGATGATCGCATAAGCCACTGGAACAGTTTAAGATTTTTAGAACAAATATCACTTGATAAGGTGTAAGAGAAAAAATAAAAATTCTGCATGAAAAAAATCAGGAAAAAGTGGATTAATCAAAAATCACACGAGTTGGAAAATTAAACTATGAAAGCAGCTCCCACATTTAGTGACATAAAAGAAGGGACAGGTTTGATGGGAGCAGGGTTAGATGATAGAAAGTGAAGGTCTCCCTTTATAGTTTTTTGAACAAGCCCCTCCCCAAACCCAAGATGTACTTAAGTTATAGCATGACCAGCCATTCCATTTACAAGCACATGCTCACCAAATGCTTGCCTACCAACTCATAGGTAAAAATACTAACCTTCACAGGCACTGTGGCAATTACCAGTGTATTTGAACCCCAACTCCAAACCCATTATGAGGATAGTTCCCTCTACCATCAATCACTTCTCCCTTGGATGCTCAGAGCTTGCAGAATTATGATTTTTCCTTTTCATGTGCTTGTGATACAACTACAACTAGAACCGGTATCTCGAAGATATTAGTTACAGGCCATTAACAAGTGACTGAAAATACCAATACTATTCCCTTAATGTTCACACACACTCCACTGTATGTTACATTTAAATTTTTAGCCAACATATAAAAGGTGTGCATTTGACAAAAAAAAAAAAAAAGAAAGAAAGAAAGAAAGAGAAAAACTTTTAACATTCTACTTTTTTTTTTTTTTTTTGATATCTCAGGACATATATCTCAAAGACAAAATTATTTAGAGCCGCAAATTATCAATGTAAAAGAAATAGCCAATAGCTTGATGGGGTATTCTAAGGTTGTAAAAAGACCACTTTAGTTAGTGTATATGGTACAAACATGATTGCCTGAAAGTTTCCAGGTCAGCTAATATGTGGAAGGGTCTTGCAAAGGCAAATGGGAGTGAGTCGAGCATTCTCAGAGCAATCTTCCTGGCAATCCCGGGAACGACACCTATCCACATGTCCCTCTGTCGTGTCGCTATGCAGGCCGGTCATTTCTTGGTGCCCCAAATGTAAAACAGATACTTTTCTAAAAAGAAGAGTCTGTTCATTGGTTTAATTCCTCAGTGAAGCATTAGTTACAGTAATGTTGTAATGTGTTTCCACTTTACCCTCACCGTTCTAACTTCATGATCAAAATACTTTACTTTCATTAAGGTAACATGAGTTTGAATGACAGTACATCAGATGTGAAGATTTTCTGTAAATAGAGCTCAGTGATTGTTCAGCATCTATAGTGTTTCTTTTTTTAAATTTTTTAATGTTTATTTATTTTTAAGAGAGAAAGAGAGACAAAGTGTGAGCTGGAGAGGGGCAGAGAGGGAGACGCAGATTCTGAATCAGGCTCCAGGCTCCGAGCTGTCGGCACAGAGCCCGACGCGGGGTTCAAACTCACAAACTGTGGGATCGTGACCTGAGATGAAGTTGGATGCTTAACTGACTGAGCCACCCAGACACCTCTATTTAATTCGAGAGAGAGAGAATGAAGGAGAGGCAAAGAGAGAGGGAGAGAGAGAATCCCAAGCAGGCTCTGCGCTGTCAGTGCAGAGCCCAACGTAGGGCTCAAACTCACAAACCGTGAGATCATGACCTGAGCCGAAGTCGGATGCTCGACCGACAGACCCACCTGAGTGCCCCATAGCATCTTGAGTGTTTCTACCAAGGTCTAGGATGGACTAGATAGCTGACCTTCTGCCCCACGTAAGACCTGCCTCAAATGTTACTGACTCTGAAACGCTTTTCCAAATGTGCTCTTTCTGGAAGCTTTGTGCCATTTATAATGTAGTACTTATCTTCTCCCCACATTGCAGTTGTGTGGTGGTACGTTTCCTTTTTTCGCCAGACAGAGCATCCTTTAGGCGTAAAGGTTCGGTGCCCGACACGTCATCCGGAACACAGACATCCACAAATGTTTGTTGAACAAATGAATGGACACAATAACGGAAATTGGTGAAAAATAGCTTGCAGATCTGAACTAAATTCAGTGTATCCCCCTTTACCACAAAGAGAGCTGATGGTCTTTGAGAGACCCTCCAAACAAATTTACTAGTGTCTCTCCTACTAACTTAGTTTCTACTACTAACTGCTACTACTAACTCAGTGATGGCAGCCTCCCCCCCACCAGGTTGATTGCTCAACAAAAGTGAAGAGGGACAAGCACGGTGCATGCGGGTCAGGTCTGTTAGGGCTTCTGAGGGCCTGAGCTTTGCAAACTGTGGATTTTAATCATAGGCACATATGCTGATAAGGGTTCTCTGTATCCTTAATTCGTTTCCTATGACAGGAGGCAGCGTGGTTTAGTAAAAAGAGCACCAGCTTTTAAAGGCAACGTATGCGTTCACGGAATCACTGCCTCCCACTTACTGGCTTTACGTCCTTACACAACGTATTTAACCCCTCAGTGTCTATGCTTCCTGGGTGTAAAATAGGAATAGATTCTCTGGAGTATCACAAGGAAGTACTTACACGGTCCTTTGCACGAAGAGGCCTTGTAGATGTAGAAGAGGCCCTGTAGATGCTAACAAGTACCCAATGTTTTATTGAACGCTGAGGATGTATCTGCTCTGGTACTAGGAAACCTACCTGTGTCATCTTCAATGGGAAACGTTTCTCTCTGAAGTCGGTATTTTACAGATAAGGGTATTAAATTCAGAGAGTTAGGATGATGAAGCTCAGACGACAGAGCTGGTAAGCTGCAAAATTGAGATCAAACCTGGATTCTTCTGGCTCCAAAGACCCCACCTCTTCCACTGCACCAAGGGAATAGAGAGGCCACTGAACTACACTCAGCATGGTGATTCATAAGTTGTAGGCATTCTGGGACAGTTGTTGAAAAGAACAACAATAATGTGCCCCTAGATTAAATATTTTAAGGGTGAATTTAGGGACGATCATTATTCAGGGATTATGCAATTACATGCAACAATCTTCAGGGCCATTTCCCAATTTCCTTCTAGAAATCCTGTTGGCCCTACTTCCTCCAGTATTGACCCTCCCTGTCATGACATGCTCGTTCACAGCCCCCCCCCACCCCCGAAGTTCTCCCGGTGACTGCGAGCCCACTTCCTCCGGTCTGCTCTCTGTGGCGATGAAAAGCAGCTGGTCTCCATCCTCTGTGCATTAACACTTCATCTTCTGAAGGCCACTGCTACTCCCTCGCACACACACATGCACACACACACACACACACACACACACATACTCCTCAGCCTGGCTTTTATCTTCCTAGCCTAAAAGGTCTTCTAAGCTAAACAGTCATTCCTTTCACCACTAAAATGTGGACACTCTGGTGTAATGAGGCAATTATAATTTTGCAAAGTCTAAGGCTTCCCTGGCTACGAGCCACATCCGAGAAATTGCCCCTGCTTCAGGTATGGGAAACATTTTGAGCACAACTAATTTGAGAAGGAGCGTTTTGTCATCGGGGGAAGCAACAGTTCTCAAACAGGCTGACTCTTCTACCATCCTTGTCTTCTCATCAGAGACACGTGAAGCACAAAAGTATTCCCTTCACCTGAGATGGATACGTATGGAGGGAAAGACCTGTTGTTCAATCTTTCGTCGCCAGTGTGGAGACTCTGCGACCATTGGAGTAAATCTCTGGCTAAAGTCAGAGTGAGCCCCTCAGCCCTCCGAAGTAATAATTACTTTGTGGAAAGCGTGCGTGTGGAAAGCAACAAGCATGGCAGCTTTTCCGTTGTGGCACTTAGCCAGACCCCAAACAAGGAGGGGCTCTTGGAGGAAAGGGCAGCATGTCAAGGTCCACCAACTCCAAAGGGGCTTGGAAGGTATTTATAGCAGTGAGCGGGAGAGCGGCTGTGAATTCAGGAGGGGGCATTCGTGTGTTTTGAGTACTAGCTCAGCTAATCCAGCCAGCTCCTCTGGTTAGGACGGTTGGCGTAAGTCCTTCCACCAGGTCTTTGGGAAGTCTTGGGAGACGGTCGTAAGGCCCTCTGCATTATCGCTCCGCAGTTTCCTTGGACAATGGCCAGAGACACCAACCAGTCATTCACACACCGTAGCGGTTGAGTTGGGGGACTCTCTCCACAAATTCATTCTGGGGCTGGAACTTACCCCGTCGCAGGTAGGAAACACCACATGTTCTATTTCTTCCACCACACAGTTAGGGGGTAGCGATGTTTAATTCTAAGGAGTGGAAAGGAGAGAATTCGATTGAAAGCAAAAATAGTGCCACATTCCCTTACAGAGAAAATGAATGACAGTGATATCTCCTATGAGTTGCAACATGTCTACCTATTTATCCATCATATGAGTAGGAAGTTTAAAATTCTCCTGTATTGTGCTAAGACTTTGCTTTAGATTTGTCAGAAAGGATAGTAAAAGCGGCTATCACCTTCAGCCACACACCGTGTCGCTAACACATAGGCTCTGAGGTCCTATCACGGGCCCAGGCTTCCTGCTCTCCATGTGCACAGGATTGCCTATCCGTCTAGTTGACTTCTTGGTTTGGTGGGTCTGGGGCGCGTTGTGAGAGTCAGCACTTCTAGCCAGCTCCTGGTCATGTCCGTGCTGCTGATCCTTGTACCTCACGCCAACAAACTAAGCTTTGACCCCTAGCTCCGCTCTTAGTCCCATGCCTTTCTCTCCACCCAACCTGAGCTCCTCATCTGCCCAACCTTAGTTCCTCATCCGAAGTAAGCATAAATGTCTGGAGAGCATCCATATAGCAGCAGGTAGATTCATCAGCAGGTGGGGTCTAGAACATGCCTGAGCTCCAAGCGTGCCTAACTGAGGGCAGAGGCAGGGGAGACAGGACAAGACGGAGTTCCATCAAAGTCAGCTTACTTTTCTCCTGACCTCTCTGCTCCCCATAAGTCACCCAATGCCATGATCCTGGATCTACCTAACCAGGTCCATGCTTGGATGTTTGAATTTCTGCTCCAAGTTTTGAGGATGTCTCCAGCCTTGGTCACTCCTCACCCACCTTTGGAGGGCCCAGAAATGCATGCTGGCTCTTTCTAGTCAATTCACACCAAGGAGACTTTTCCCTCCTCACTCCGGAGAAGCATCAAATGCCTTTTTAGGGACACCTGGGTGGCTCCATCAATTGAGCATCCAATTCCTGGTCTCAGCTCAGGTCTTGATCTCAGGGTCGTGAGTTCAGGCCCCACATTGGGCTTTATGCCGGGCATGGAGTCTACTTAAAAATTTGTTTAAAAAATGTAATTTTTGTCTGAGCTGAAAGGACTACCCATGTTGATGCAGCTGACAGTGATTGGGGGAGGGCCACTGCTGAGAGGCCTCTGGCTCCTTCTCTCCATTGTCCCTCAGGATCTGTGGGCTTCCCTTGTCCGTGTCAGGTAGGATCCCCCCTGAACAAGGATGTCTATGGCCACCTTGGGCAAGCAAGCTGCTTAGGCTTTTCCCACTCTATTATCTTTTAAAAATATTTAACACTTTGCCAGGTGGAAGTTATCTGATGTATTTTTTTTCTCTAGCTCTTCGGTTAATTTTTTTCATGTCATTTTCATTTCATAATTTTATTTATTACTATTCCTGTGAAATTGCAAATAGGAATTCTTAGATGAAAATTATTTTCTCTGAATTGATGACAAGTAAATCTTCTTTCTTTCTCTCTCTCAATTGTGTGTGTGTGTGTGTGTGTGTGCGCGCGCGTGTGTGCTTGCGTGCACATGTGTGAGCCTCTGATGTTGCCCCTCAACATGTACAGCCTTGGACACATGCACAATCATCCTGGGATAACAGTGGCTTTGGCAGGGCTTTCCTCGACCGTCTCTTTCCTTCATCTCTCTGTGAGCTGTCTGCATTTGTTGGTATCACACCCGTATGTTAGGCTCCACTGTTGGCTGGATGGCTCTTCTGTTGCTTTCAACAATGTCCTGGGATATACACTGCTCTGCAGGTTAAGTGCAGGACCCCTTTTCAGGGATAGTTTGTCAAACTAGTCTTTGAGGTTTGTCCCTACCCCGGGTGGGTTCCCCATGCCTGCCTTTTTCTGTGGTTCTCTCTCATAAACTAGCTTAGCTTATTGAGGTCGTGAAACTACCGGTGTCCTGTTTATCACTTACTATCAAAATCTACTGGGTAATTTGGAGAGTACCCTTAGGCTTGAGCTTCCCTACACTCTGTTCCTAATAAAGTCATGGGCAGACCTTGGAAGTTTTCTGTTCTTATGGCTTCCCTGACCCCCTGGGCAAAATCTCTGAGTCACTGCTCTATGGTAGGTGGTGCGGACAGTAACTCACTTTGTCAGACTGACACCCTTGCTTTACAAGCAAGGATTTGGTGGGGAGGTGGGGGGGAGGATTGTAGCCTCGTCTTCTTGGCCTTGTCTCTCTCAGTGTAGAACATCCTCCTGTGAGTGAGCTGGGGTGAGGGTCATCAGGACCTCTTCCTCACTTTCAAGTGTTTCTATTTTATAATAGTTGAAGTTATTCAAAATTCAATAAAAGGATAATTGATTATGAAATTGAGTGTCACTTTAAGTGTGTTGTTGAAGGATTGCCCTATTTCTTATATTACGGAACAATTTGGTGACTTTATTTCATTTTATTAACAATGTACTGATCACATCATATTCTCTAATTTTATGAGGTGAGACTATTTTAAGTTTTTTTTAAATGTTTATTTATTTTTGAGACAGAGGGAGACAGAGCACGAGTGGGGGAGGGGCACAGAGAGAGGGAGACACAGAATCTGAAACAGGCTCCAGGCTCTGCGCTTTTAGCACAGAGCCCGACGTGGGGTTGAACCCACGAACCACGAGATCATGACCTGAGCTGAAGTCAGACGCTTAACCGGCTGAGCCACCCGGGAGCCCCAAGGTGAGCCTATTTTAAACCATGTTTATTAAAACAAAATACTATGGAGATCACCATATCCTAAGTGTACAAAATCTAAATGAAGCAAAGTTTTGGATTATAATGAAGGGAATTCAGCAGGAATTCACCAACTAGGTAAGAGACAATGTAAGTCCTTTGGAGGCACGACAGTACAAAATGCCACAAAGCATCACTTGGCATCTGTTTCTACGTGTGGAGATTAGACTCGTGTGGACTTCCTTTTCAATGTGGCCACCTATCAAGTTCAATTAGCCTAGACTTGCTTAATCTGATGCTTCTTTTGGACATGGTCATCACCTTTCTGGATGTTTAACAGGAGATCTAGCTGCACTGAGAGTAGTGTAGAGCAGCACGGACTGACCTATAGGCAGGAGGCAGTGATGGAACTTCTGGTATCTGCTTGCCCGTGGAGCTACGTGTTTCTGCCCTTCTCCCGATGTGCCTTTCCAATGTAGCTCTGGGTTGCGTTCTGCTTTAGGAGCAAACTAATCATAATTGTATGTTATACGCACTCACCAACAAAGACATTCTTTCGAGTACAGGCCAACACAACTATTCAAGCATTAGTGACTGCTGGTTCCCTTCCCATCTGTCTACTGCGGCAAGAGTGAGGATTATGTCCTTGATCCTCCTTAGCCGAGCAGAGACTAAAGACACTTCCAGTCTTTTTGTGTTCTGAAGACAGAAGCAGAAACAGAGAAGCCTAGCCCATCTCTCTCGAGCGGAGGGGATTAGGTGGATGGAAGCAACCTGGGTGCCACCAGAGAGCAGAGGGGAGGTTCCAGAGGCCAAGGGTGAGGGGAAAAGAAAACAACGTTGCAAGTGCGGGCTTGCATCAGTGGGTCTGACTTCGGAGAACATCAGAATCAGCTAGAAGCTTGGTTAAAACCCAAATTGCTGGGTTCCACCGCCAGAGTTTCTGAATTAGAAGATTTGTAGTGGACGTAAGACTTTGAATTTCTAACATGATTCCAGGTGAGGCTGATACAGTCTGGGGACCACCCTCTGAGAAGGACAGAATCGCAGCCATGGGAGGTTGGGGCAGGGCACTGAGGCTCAGCTGTCGCAGTTCACGACAAGGTATAAATCATGAGCCGTACACAAGTGTAGAGTCCCTTCTCTTTCTCACTACTATTCATTGCTTTGGACTATTTGCCGGCTTGTCACCGTATTAAGCACTCGATGGAAAGAGGTACTGAGTAAGACTTCTTAGTGAAAAAAATGTAGGGGCGCCTGAGTGGCTCAGTCGGTTGAGCGTCCGACTTCGGCTCAGGTCACCATCTCGCGGTCTGTGAGTTCGAGCCCCGCGTCGGGCTCTGTGCTGACGGCTCGGAGCCTGGAGCCTGCTTCGGATTCTGTGTCTCCCTCTCTCTGTCCCTCCCCTGTTCACGCTCTGTCTCTCTCAAAAATAAATAAACATTAAAAAGACTTAAAAACAAAGAAAAGAGAAAGAAATTACAGCTTTCATAGCTAGAATGATTTCTTTATAAAGTTAAATTGGGTGAGAACACAGGGCAATTTTCTTAATATATTAGGAACTTTGCAAACATTTTCTTGAATTCATAAGCTACAATCAACAAATCTGTTTGCCATAATTGGGCTGTGACTTGCAGGATGAACACCCATCACCTACAGATTTTTCTCCCTGAACAAGCCAGGCAAACCCCTCTCGGAATCTGCATTTTAAATCAAAAGTTGTAAAAGGATCTTTTGTGTTACGGCTTTCCTAAGGCAATAAGAAGGCAATAAAAAAGAATTAGAAGAAAAGACGACTCTGAAATGTAACTTTTAGATTTTTACAATTTAGGAAAATCTTGACAACTCCGGGGCTGAGCTCTGGCCGGCCCAGGGCCGGGCGTGTGCCTCTTCCCGGGATGCCAGCTCTCTCCTCCGCTCCTGCCAACCGCGAAACAGCCCAGGGAATTTTCCATGGAGGTGTCCTGATTGATTTTAAAGGCAGCTACTCTTCTTCTTCTTCTTTTTTTTTTTTTCTTCCCCAATTGCAAATCTTAAACAAGAAGGGGCCCGCATTTTCATGTGTCCTGCAAAAATTGCTGTCGGGGCCATTTGAAATAATGGCGAGCAATCAAAATATGTATGATAGAATTTTTTAAAGAAGTACTAATCAGTGCTGCTGCACTGCAATCCAGGTCATTCTGGTCTTGTTCCATGAGCACAGAGGGTAGTACAAAGGCTGTAATCGGACTGATCCGGACTCGAGGTGCAGTTTTGTCGCCTAGGTTGTCAGTGGGGAGAGCTGTGTTCAGTCTCATCTGGTGTATACTGGGGACAATTCCTGAGTCCAGGTGCTGGCAAAGATACTAAACGAATCTATGATAAGCACACGTCACAGGGGTGCACGCTGCGGAGCTCAATATTTTTTTCCTTTCTTCGAGTTGGGGGAGGGGCAGGAGGAGAGAGAGAGAGAGAGAGAGAGAGAGAGAGAGAGAGAATGAATCCTTGCCCAGCATGGCGCCCGATGCAGGGTCAATCTCACAAACCATGAGATCATGACCTCAGCAGAAATCGAGAATCGGATGCCTAGCCTACTGAGCCACCCGGGTGTCCCTCAATATATTCTTCTTTTCTTAAAGCTAAAACCAGCTTGCAATCTATACATACTCATCCATTTTATTATTTTGTCTTTGCCTGCCAGAAAGACACATTCCTTCCACTGGCGGTCTCTCTCACCTACCCCCCCGCCCCGCACGAATTAATAGAAAATCCCCTGTGGTGGGTATGATCAGAGAATCAACCACATTATCATAATGGACTAAAGCATATAGACAGCATGCCCATAAACTTTGCTGTCTCACCTAGAACCATGCGAAAAGCTGAAAAAAGTCAGAATGATGTTTCTCATATTTACAAGCCACTAAAATGTTCAAAAAGTGCTTCATCATCCAATGAGTTTGGAAAGATTTTTGAAAATGTCACCCTCTATATGATGCCTTGATATAACACACATGTACTTATAAGTAATCATAAATTACTTCTGAAATCAGAAAAAAAAAAGTAAAAATTCACAGGACAAAATACTTTGCTTACCTTACATCTGATGCCCAAAGTCTTGTTCTCTCCCTATACCCTTTACCTATCATCTGGGTCTATATCAAAGACCAAGTAATTTGAAAAATGAAAATAATTTTCACTCAATCAGGAGGGTTCAAATGACATGCAGAAGAAAAAGATTTTGAAGCCCAGGTGAAAAGGAAGATTAGAAATAGGATTTTCACGTTTGTCTTGGTAAATGCAATTGCCACTGACGCCCTGGGACTCTGCCTGTCAAAATTCTCCCTTGTGACCAGACGCTAAACAAGGGCAACAAGTTACTAGAACATATAGACCCTTTTGTTGAAAGTGAGATAAGTGCTTGGCTACCAGGGTCGTCCACAAGAATGAGAATGTCATTTATTTAGGTGCCAGAAAACCCAAGCCAAGAGGAGGCATGGGTGGTGGGACTGGTCTCAACCTGCTTCTCTGAGACATTTGCCTTCCAGAAAATGGATTACATGTCACCTATGGACCACAGTCCTCCCTAGTCAAGCAGACCCTTCAAAAGTGTCACACTTAACGTCATGTGAGATCAAAAGATCACATTTAAGAACTTTTGAAATGCAGTAATAGCCTCTTGCTCTTCATAAGACATAATTCCATCCCTGTGTGAATTACAGCACTTAAAATTCTAAGTCACTTGGTGTCTAAAATTCTTAATCCAGGAAATTGAAAAATATAAATTCTAAACCAAACTGAGGCATTTTCTTGAAAATAGTATTTAGCGTTTAAATAGAACATAGACGGGGTTTTGGTCTACCTGAGTGGGAGCTGGGTTTGGAAGATGGTGTCCCATTAGTGCTGAGCACGTAGGTTTTGTTATGAAAGCTCTTTACCACCTATGTGTGTGACTCCAACACGCAGACGTCATAGCTCTCGAGAGCCAGTCTGCACAGTAATCGGGTTAGTTTCTAAACATAGACTCCTCAATACCTTTGTATTAACTCAATTTAAAATAGCACCAAATTTAAAAATACTTAAAGACAAACAAAAAAAGTTGAACTGTGGGGCGCCTGGGCCCCAGTCAGTCAGTTAAGCTCAGTCAGTTAAGCAGCAAACTCTCGATTTGGCTGAGGTCATCATCTCATGGTTCTAGCCCCACGTGGGGCTCCATGCTGGTAGTGCAAAGACTGCTAAGGTTTCTCCCTCTCTCCCTCCCTTTCTCTCTCTTGTCCTCCCCTGCTCACGCTCTCTCTCTCTCTCTCTCTCTCTCTCAAAATAAATAAATAAACTTAAAAAAAATTGAGCTGAACATTGGCAGGAAGCCCACCTTGGCCCTTTCCTATAAATGAGCCCATTTAACCCAGTGAAGGACCAAAGTACCAACCCTTATCACTTACAAAAGGAAAGAGAAAAATGTAAACTTGTATTTAATAAGGTGCCAAGTTTTACTTACTCTCTTTTCCATAACAAACAAAAATATGAAAATAAAGAAGAAATAAAACAATTACCTGGGCTTTTGGATCCAGCAACCATAGATTCCAACAAACAGAGAATGGGATCCAAACCCCAATTTAATTCACCTAATTCACCCATGGAGGGCATCAGAAAAAAAAAAAGAAAACCTCAGTAAGCTGTATCAAAACGTCCACATTGTTCTTCTTGGCCTTTTTATATCTAGTAATCACAAGACTATATTTGGTCAGGTAATAGGTAAACACTCAGAAGACTATGAGGAAGGTAAGAGATGATGTTTCTGGTGTTCTGTTTAATTTTTTCCTATTACAAATAACTTTTTCCTAAATATATGTAAGGAGAACCCAAGAAGCTGACTTGTCTACCACAGAAACACCATGGCCAATTCATTAGCCACATTAAATACTCGGTTCCCCAGTGGGCTATTCATGCCTCAGCACACGCAGAAAGGGTGGGAAGGATCGATGGGTCTTACAAATTCAGAAAGTGCCTATTTGGGGATTGTGTAGCCTCTCAAATAATTCTGACCAAACCTCAGCCTCTCTGAGTAAGAATATATGGTGTGGCTGTGGCTCTAGGCTGAGTCTTGATGAAGGAAGCAAAATTAATATGGGAGAATTTGGGGCCCACTGGCTTAACTCCAAGGGAAACATAATATTAGTGGATAAGCGATCAGGCCTTTGCATCGCCTCCATGCAAATATCCCACCCTCTTTCAGCCACGATGAAAGATGGCAGAAAAGTCACCAAACAGAGCTTTGGCTTTCTGTCTTTGTAATACAGCAAAGGTATATTTCTATCTTTCTAATCTAGCACAATAGAGTAACTTAAACAAAAATGCTTTCTTAGCACGTGGTACTCAAGGCAACGTCCGTACATGTTAAGATATGAACTCAAACCTGTAAGCTTTTGTTGATTCCCTCAATAAATAAATAATTTGTTCTGTTTTATATTTTTGCATACTCCAGAAATACGGAACAATTTCTAGTTTCCCGAGCCAACTACATTTTTATACGTACTGTGCCTATCTGTCTACCTAACTCCCACATATTCTTAGAATGTCATTCAACTGCTACCTCCCCTAAGAAGCCTCCCTGACTTTCCCAGACCTACTTCGAGTTTCTTATCTCTATTTCACTGCACGTCATACATAATTTGTGCTACAATTGTTTGCCTATGTGCCTAGCTCCTCACTGGACTATGAATTCTAAATGTAAATGCAGAGTCAGGGATCACGCTTTTACCCCCCCAGTGCCTTGCACAATCCCAGGACCTAAAAGATAAACAGAACATTTTCATTGAATGAATGACCCAAAATAGACACGACCTAGCCGGTTGTGGGGATAACTTCACGTCTCACTGTAAACATTTAAAGGTATCATAAAGCACCTCAAAGCTGAAACAATGTGTTGCATTGTGTATCTTCGCACACTCAGATAGTCCTTCCTCGGCAGCAGTTAGGCAAAGCGTCACTACATTAATGCATTTTTCAAATCCTTATGCTCCGGCCACTGGTTCCACCTCTCCCCAGAGAAAAGTTAAAGGCGCGATTAAAACAGCAATACCAGTGATTCTAACAAAAACCATATTTCCAACTTTGTGAAACTTCTTTGTCTCGGTGTTTCTGTCTTTCTCTCTCTCCGCGCGTCTCTCTCTCCCTTTTTTCTCTCCCCTGTATGTTGAGGAGGGGGACATAGATGGGATTTTCCTATGGTGTGGTGTGTGCTTTCGATGTTTCTTGTAGGTTGCCTTCCTGATTTCTTGTGGTCTTGGAAACCACCCTTCAGAGTGACTCAGCCACCACTCAATGCTCTGGGTTGTTTAAGGCCCTTTCATACCCTTAACAGCTCTACCAATAAGGCAGTTGCCTATTATCTGTGTCTAATTGTGATCAGTCACTATGTCAAAGAAGAAAAATGGTGATTCATTTCGGATGGATCTTTATTTACGCATTGATTTATGTTACTGTCTACATTTACGATGTGTATGCGTGCTCTGTGCGTGTGAGAGAGAGAGAGACAGACAGAACACCCCCCCCCCCAACACACACACACACACAGAAGCAACATGATTGTGTACAGTCCTTCAGGCTGGCAGCCTTGATGCAATGTTCAGCCTTTGAAAATCCCTATTTGGAACATTAGAAACATCTGGAGAAACCACATTTCCATGTTGAAATAAAGATAAGTTGTCATTTCTGCTACTCATTTTGAATTTATCCCACAGCCCGATGAGAGAATTTTGCCCAGAGCAAGTTATAGAGTATGTAACTAAAAAAGAAAAAAAAAAAACAGAAAAAGGAAAAAGAAAGAGGAAAAAAAAACACCAGCAGTCAGGAAACTGATTTTACAGCATTCTACCAGGGGTTTCCTTAAGTACCCTTCCAAATATGCTTGCCCCAGCCCAGTGAGGGGGCTCCTGGGAGATCTTGAGCTGTGGACAGTAGGGGCCAAATACGCCCACGGGACCCTAACCAGGCCCATTTATCAGCCTCTATTGTTTTTTCACCTACTAAATCTAAATAATAATTTAGACTTGTGCTTAATAATGCATGTATTTGATCTGGAAATTTAGGAAAACGCAGTATAAATATAAGGTCACAAGCTGATATTCAAGAATCATTTTTTTTTTCTATTTCAAATTGGATTGCTCGTCTTCTTGGGCCTGTGATCAAAAATCACAATTTCTAATGGGCCTCCCTTATCTACACACACAGAGCTGCAGTTTTGTAGAAGTCCATGGAACAAGCCCATGGAATGCAGCGTCCTTATCCTGCAGGCGACTATTGTGGTGAATTCAGGGACTTACAGCCTCTGCCCAGGACAGCCTGGTGCTCCGCTGAGAGTGTCCAGCTAATGAACTACATGAGGAATTTATACATAAATCAACAGAACTGCCCTCATCTTTCTTTCCTTCTGTTGAGCCACCACAGTGATCTCCCACTAAGAGGAGTCCTTTCATTTGCTCATGGTTCTAACGCACTTGTGGGAAAAAATATCAGACATTTTTGGCTTTTGGATTTCATACTCAAGTTTGAATATGTGGTTTCATTCCAAAAATACCATAAGAAAGTCTGAGGAGTAGCAAAGCCAGGGGGAAAAAATAGCTGACATTGAGATTCAGTCTTGAGCATCCACAAATATTTCTAGAATCTTTTTTTTTTTTTTTTTGGTCAAGGAGACCTTTCTTCAAAGAAAACCTTAGTCACTGAAAAGCCAGATATATAAAAGAAATGAGTAAGAAAGACTCTTCTTGAAACAGGCCTGAATTCTGCCTCTTTGCTTCTTTTCAAACTTCCTCCAAGGCACTCATTGAGCAAGTTTGAAAATCAGTGCCTGGCTCCGGTTTCCAAACTGTGCTCCAGAAAATATGAATCTTTTCAGATGTTTCCCAAAGATTTTTTTTGGTCAGAATTCTGTCACATGGTGTATACTAGCCCCCCCCCCACCCGCTACAAGCAGTCTCAAAGTTTACTTTAACATAGGAAGACTCCAGGGAGATCTTACACTAACGGATTTAACACCACATGGAATCTTTAGGTCAAGGGCATTGTCATATATTCTAGACTGCCAGCCCCCGGCGTTTCCCCTCATTCCCTTGAAACACACTCACTGGGGGAAGACCCTTGGGGAGAATATCCACATGACTGATTTGACTACTTTCTGCAGGGTGACAGTGCTGAGTAGGGCCTGGCATGGTGGAGAGGCACAAATTCAATGGGGCCCATGAGAGGGAAGTGGAGAATGTAAAGAAGAAAGGGACCAGCATATATTGGGTCAAGTTTCCAAAAATGAAGTCAAGTGGAATAAATTCCATATCCTCTCTCTGTTTCTCTCTGTGTAGACCAAAAATTCAATGGAGAACCCTCTCCTGACATTCTTCCATTTCTTCCAGGAGCCCTCAGCGACCTCTTTGAAAACCCTAAGGCATAGAGGCAAAGCATATCAACCAAATGAGGGGTGTCTGCCTCTCTGAAAAAAAAATTCTCAAATGAATTTAAATATTCATCTATTAGTCTAATTCTAGCTCTATAATGGCTTTGATTTCCTTACAAATATATACACTCAAGTAATTTCTGAGAAATGACACAAAGAACAAAGAGTGAAAAAAATCAAAAAACTCTAGAGAGATTTGTCATATGGCTCACACAGATCGTGCTAAATCCATGAATATAAATTTTACAAAATGATACTCGTTATCCTGCATGTCAAAATAGATTAACAACCGTTTTTTTTCTTCTTGTGAGTTTTCATTTCCTTTTTCTTTTCTTTCTTTCTTTTTTTTTTTTTTTTTTTTTTTTGGAATGGATGAAATGCATTGGGTAAACAGGTAAACCAAAAAATCATTCTGAGCCATGACCTCAGCCATCAGCTGTCCCCACATTTTCTAACATCCTGAAATTTTCCATTCGACTTGGGTGGCTGATCTCACATTTTTTCCTGGACTTCTGTACCCTGTGGAGTTTGGGACACCACCAAAGGCAGGGGGTGAGCCCGACACCTGCCTGTGGTCTCCTGGCTCCTGCTCCGTGGAGCACAGAGTGGTGGGGAGGATTCGCCTGAAGGCCACGTTGCCCTCCCACACAAGCTGGAGAAGGATGCTGGAGGATGAGAAAATTATCTCTAGGAAACATTTTAAAGAAAAACTAATTATGTCCCAAAGCTTTGCCTCAGATACAAATGGAGAAGGTTTAGTTAACCCTTACATTTTCCCATCAGATTGGTGAATATTTGGATTTGCTTGAGAAATATTTTCTTACCTTGTTAAAACAGATCTGCGCCAGAGACAAACATGTTAAAAATCCTAATTGTAAAAGCAAAACAAACAGACAAACAAAAAAACCCTCCGTGGGAGGTTTTACCATCATAGTTTGAGACTTCAGTATAATGGAGAGTTTTTGACACCTGCTGAATGTTCATCCCATCTGGGAGATATGTCTCTAAATCTAAATTTTGATTTGAGAAAAGGGCTCAGAAATGAATGATACATACACAACCACTCCCAGTTATTACTTGAAAGAAATAAAATCTGTTTTCTGAAGATTCCTATTGCTATCAGTATTTTTTACAGGACTGTTGTTTTTGCACAGTAATGTAGTTCTTTTTTTGTGGGGGTGGGGGGGGAATTATTAGTTATGAAACAGAACTGACTATCCCGCCAAGGACCTATATAAACAGAACAGGGGGCTTGGGGGTTTGGCAATCTCTGTGTGTAACCCTTAACCTTCAAAGGTGCCTCCATGTTAACGTGGAAACCCTGCTGATCTGAGACAGCCAGCGCCTTACGAGCATTTTTTTATTAGGAGGAGCAAAGCTAACTTCATGAGAAATCTACGATCATTATCACCATATCCCTTCTTCTTATCTCCATTCTAATTCTGAGAAAAAATTTCAGGGATTTCCTGAAATTTTCGACTAGCATAATTCCGAGCAGGTATTAGAAGTTTGGAGGTTGTCCTCCATTCCGCTGATAGCCTTGAACGTGAGCTCCCTGTAAAGTGCTGATAATAAGCGACGGCACAGAGCCATACCAAAGTGCTTCAACAGACTGTTTTCACATGTCATGTTTCCACACAGTCACATGTGACATGGATTAAATCATAACCCCCCCCCCAAAGCAGTAATACTGTCAAAGCTCAAAATAATACAACAACTGAACTTCTGTCTCTGCAAATCATTAAAAAGGAAGTTGTGCTATACTTTCATTTTCTATAAAAACAGACCACCGTGTCCATCCTGACATCATGTTCACCCTACGTTTAACATATTATTCACCTAATGGGAAAAATCTCAACTCAGGTCTACTTTTGTTCTTTATAACATGTATTTTTTTCCATACAAATACTCTAAAGGTTATACTTAGTGATGATTTTTCTTTGTATACAGATACCAAAAGATAGGTTTTTTTTCCCACTTAATTTTGAATTATATATCTTGATGCACAAGTAGCTTAAAACCTCTCCATGGACAAAAAAAAAAAAAAAAAAAAAAAAAAAACAAGAAAAGGATGATGAAATTATAAAATGTCAACACATTTGCAAATATTAAATGACTCTTCACACCATACCTCATGCAAAAGAATTTCTCCAATAATAATACCCAAGTCTCCAGCGATTTCCCTGGCCTTAGATTCTGCAGTCTAATTTGAATCTGTACTATGCATTACGCTGGCCATTTTCTTCTCTACAATGATGACTGGAAACCGTCAGAAGAGCAAGCTTCCTTTTCTCTATTGCTTTACTCTGGGTGGTGTGGAAATCGAAGGGTAGTGGCGCCTTTGGCATCTCCAAGACTGCGGAGGCCTTTGCCACTACATGTCACCGGAAGATCCTTAAGATTCAGGAGCTCCTGGCCCACGCGGGCACTGCCCGAGCCCACGGGACCCCTGGTACAGTCCCCTGGGGAGCCACCAGGTTGGTGATACCCCCAGCTGAGCAAGGAGGGGGCAGCTCTGCAGAACAAATTCAGCAAATTCAAGAGAAAGAAAAAGGCATCGCTGGCTCTGACAAAGCCAAGTAGCAGCAGCACAGCCAGTCGAGGTGGTGTCCCAGGCTCACTGTCCGAGCAGCGTGGTGGACAGGGCCACCGCAGCAGAACCAGCAAAGTGGCTGCTGAAGTTGGGAGCTGGCAGCTCAAGAACCCGGGCTTCCGGCACTCTCAAACCCTCGAGGGAAGTTAAAGGACCCTGAGAAGGGGCCAGTGCCCACTTACCAGCTGTTCCAAAGTTGCATATCTGCAACAATGATCTGCAGGAGTCATGCACACACCCACAGAAGAAACCTCTGTGTGAGTTCTGTGTCTTCCAGTGACTGGGTTTGGGAACTGGGGCCAAATGGGGAAGAGGCACAGGGCCCAGGGGCTGGTGAAGTCCCCCTTGAAGCTTTGACTGGGGTTCTGAAAAGTGTGGTGGGGCCGCTCCTCAGCCTCCCCACCTCGAAGCCTCAGCCAGGACCCTAGTCGTGAATGGAACCGGGACAGAGACTGCGATGGGGACAGTGACCATGATCTGGACAGGAACTGTAATAGGGACAGTGACCATGATCTGGAGAGGGGCCACAATGGGGACAGGGACCTCAATCTGGACAGGGACCATGATGGGGACAGGAACCATGGTCCAGACAGGGACTGCGATAGGGACAGGGACCATTATCGGGACAGGAAGCATGATGGGGACAGTGACCATGATCTGGAGATGAACCACAATGAGGACAGGGAACGTGATCCAGACAGGGACTGCGATAGGGACAATGACCATTATGGGGACAGGAAGCACGATGGGGACAGTGACCATGATCTGGAGATTAACCACATTGGGGACAGGGACCGTGATCCAGACAGAGACTGCAATAGGGATAGATACCTCGATCCAGACAAGAATTGCGATGGGGTCAGGGACTTTGATCCAGACAGGGACCATGAATGCAAGGGTCCTTTCCCCAGGTGGGACTCATTTCCTGAACACAGAGCCCCTCAGAAGGGGAATACTCTGTGTGTACAGAGAGGACATGATGCCCACCCTCTTCTGTGGGACCTTCTCTGCCTTTGGAAACACCATCGGCCTCTCCAAGGACTCATCCAGAAACTGTGCCTTCCTTATCTAGGAAAAGGTGGAGCCAGCAGATCAGGCGGTTGCTGGGCTCAATGGGCCCAGCGGGAGTCGGTACAGCTCAAAGTCAGCATTGCAGGCAAACGGCCGGTGCTGGAATCTGCCACTGGTAAGTCTGTCTGGGGCTGCCCCGCTGTCCGGAACAGCCTTAAGGGTTGCCACTAGGACAAGATGGTCAGGATTGTCTACAGTGATGGCGGCTCCGAGGAAAACCTTGTGGACGGCTTCTAGGGAATTCAGCTGGATTCTGTGTGCCTCATCTGTGCCAACACTGGTCTCAGTAAAACACTGAGATGCAAGCTCAAAAAAAAAAAAAAAATTAAAAAGATACGGGGAGCTCTTTCTTTCCTCCCAGTTTTACTGAAAAATAATTGACACGCATCACTGTATATGTTTAAGACTTACAGCTTGAGGTGAGCGTTTACTTTACATATATGGTGAAATCGTCATCACGGTAGGTTCAGCTAACATCTGTCTTCTCATGTGGACACAATAAAAAGAAAAGAAAAGAGAAAAATTCTCCTTATGATGAAAAGTCTTAGGATTTACCCCCTTAACAACTTTCCTATATACCATACAGCAGTGCTAGCCGTGGTCCTCACACTCTCTATTACATCCCCAGTACTTACTTTTCTTCTAACGGGAAGTTGGTGCCTTTGACCACCTTATTCTGATTCCCCCTCTCCCCATCTCCTGACTCTGGTAACCACAAGTCTGATCTCTTTTCCTGAGTTTGGGGTTTTGTTTCGTTTTGCTTTTGTTTTTCGATTCCATGTATACATGAGATCCTAAAGCATCTTTCTCTGTCTGACTTATTTCATTCAGCATAGTGTCTTCAAGGTCCATCCATGTTGCCGCAAATGGTAAGATTTCCACATTTTGTGATGGCTCTCTTCCATTCTGTAGATAGGGAGAGATGCCACAGCTTCTTTACCCATGCATAAATTGATGGACACTGGTTCCTTGTCTTGGCTGTTGGAAACGCTACAGTGATCATAAGGTGAAGATATTTTGTTGGAGTCGTGTGTTTCTTTCCTTTGCATATATTCCCAAAAGTGAAAAAGAAACCCATGGACAGAATGAACTCTGCTACTGATTCTACTGACACCATTTTACATCAAATCACCCCAGGATCCAACCAAGGATCTTTTTAAAGTCTACAGAAGCAAAAAACCTTGAAAATGATCCGGAATGCAGTGTTCAAACTAGGGTTTTTGTCCCCACAAGAGATGATAGAACATGGCTGCAGCTCCTATTTTAATGTTTGGAGAGGTCTCCATACGGTTTTCCATAGTTGAACCAATTTCCACGCCCACTGTTAGGATGACCATCCTCAAAAAGACAAGAGAGAGCGCATGCTGGCAAGGACGTTCCTAACTTCCAATGCCTGCCGACTGGGGCATGACTGACCAGCACGTGCCACTGTGACCGGTGAGTGGAACCGATTCAATTATCCACTGTGTGACCAGTGGTGGTCATCCCCCACCGTGCGGCCCTAGAGGGGCCCCACTTACAATGACCATGTTGTTTGCCGGGAACTTCTTTCACTCCCGCTAGGAGGGCTACCCGTGGACAGAAAGAGCCCTGCTACTGATCCTGCTGACACCATTTTGCATTAAATGACCCCAATGGTCTAACAGAAGACCTTTTTCAAGTCTCCAGAAGCAAACGACCTTGAAAATGATTCGCAAGGTAGTGTTTTGTCCCCACCAGAGATGCTGGAACCTGGCTGCAGCACCCTGGCAGACGGTGATGGGTGAGCTTCCACGGTGGGCCCCACGCCTGAAACAGCAAAGGCCTAACTGTATACGTGATATGCTAATCTGTTTGCATGAAGTGAGTCGCTTATTCTCCAGCCCGACATTTTGCATTACCAAATATAGCCCTGTGCTTCATCTAGAAATGATAGAGTAACCTGCCTCGAAGGGGAAAAGATCTCTGACCAACTCCCTGCTCCCTCCCGCCAGCCCCCTACAGGGATGGTTCCTCCCCTTAGAACCAGTGGAAGCTTTCCTGTTTGTGAGCTTCTAAGCCACCCGCCTGTGTTCTTGCGTGCTCACCCACACACCGACTCACAGCATCTTAACTTCAGGGGCTGTAGCCGGGAAGCGGGCCACATCCACGACTCGGCACCAACAGGACATTCAACACAGGTGGGTGCCAATTCATTCAGCCACAAATTATAAGCAGAGTAATCAAACCTTACCCCGCCCCACCCCAGATGCACACACTCCAGATTTATGCGACTGAAAGCAATTTCTACAAACCCTCAGAACTCTTCAAGTTAAGTTTGCATGAACGCTGCATGTGGTCTTTTTCCGAGGGACTTTTTACGGTGAAAACAATGGCGGCTACCTCCCCATGATGGGCTCATTTAAGAACAGAGGCACAGGACAGAGCACAGCAGTGGTCAGAATGGGGCAGAGTGCCCACTTACCCACTCGAGGAAGTGACTGGGTTGCTTCTAGCAGGACGTGCGTGTGGTATCCGTGCGAGTGTGGGAGGGCGGGTTTATATGCCGCGCGCGTACTGATAAAGTATGTCAGCCTGTGCAATTACAGACTATAAAGTAAGGCAGAAGCCAAATGTGTCTTCGGAACCATGTTTTCCACTCATGTATTCACTCGTGTGTCTATTCGAACACTTATTCAGCAAATACGTGTGAAGGGAGGGGCTACCTCAAAATAAAGAAGTAATAAATGTGCTAATTTTCAAACATGGTTCAAAGCACTTTAATAAAATGACTTGCCTTATTCTCACGAAAATCCTCAGAGGTGGAGCTGGTATTATGTCCATTATACAGACGGGTAAACTGAATGCTGACTGAGTCACTTGCCAGGCCACGGAGCTAAAACAAGTAAAAGTAGCAGAGGGAGAGCCCCACTCCCTGCACCTCAGGCTCCCTCCCCATGTGGCCGGCTGGCCAGCAGGACCTTGGAAGAACCAGCACCGAAATCGGGCCAGCCCTTCCTTCCCACCTGCTATTGTGAGTGCCAAGGGGCAAAGGTGTGGCCCCCACCCAGAGTCTCCCCCTTTGACCTCCTTTCCCCAGGGTTACGCCGTAACCCAGGAGATATTTTGGGGAAAACATATGGGAGGTTATAATTTTGTAGGCACAAACTAACAATATTTATTTCTCTTCGACGGAAAACCAAGAGTAAAGCTTTCTGTTGCCCCACGACAGGCAGGACAGAGCAGGGCTCTTCTTGGCCATGGCAGCCCCTGGCCAGGTGTGAAGCTGTGATCTACCAAAAAGGAGCTTGTGCCCCCCAGAAAGACCTGAGACAACGCGGTCCTAAGCCTTCTGGGGAAAACCAGCCATCGGAGAGAAGGCCGGGGGCGGAGATGTGCCGACACCCAGACATGCCCTCCGGACAGTTGGGCACCTGTCGTTCTGCCTGACAGGAGAAGAGCAGGGCCCACGCCCTAAGACTCGTCTGAACCGCCAGACCAAGGCCAGATAGGAAGAGGGGTAACACCATCAGAGTCTGCTAGGAAAGAGCCTTCTGGTCTGCTGAAAGCTTCCTCATGACCACTACATGGAGGCCCATCCTGACTTTAACGGTGCCACTAAATGCTCCGTACAGCTCCTCAACAGCTCCCGATCCCTTAGGCCGAGGAGCGGGACACTGTGCCCTGCCGTACCCCCTCCCACGTGAACACAAGACCCTCCTCTGTGCCTCAGGTCACGCCATCTCCTACCTGGCCCGCCCCGTCCGTAAGCCCCGATTCACCTCCAGGACTCAGCTCAGGGGGCACCACCTGCCCCTTGCCTCCAGGGCTGGTCACATCCTTCTCACTCCTTCCTGTTGCTAAGTGTTATCCTCCTGGATAAGGGTGTACTTGACAGGAAGGTCCAATTCAAGGCTCAAAGGAGTTTCATTGCCTGTGATTATGAACGATCAATCTGGTAGTCCAGTGTTTTGGTTTTTTTTACAAAACAGGCTTTGTTGATCCCTCACAGATGTGAGTTCTAGAACCCTGCAACGTATTTCACTCTTAATTATAATCTAGACGTGTATCTTATCGGTTATAAAAACGTCTCTGTCAAAGTGAAATTTTGACTTGATATACTCCTAGGATAAAAATATAGCTTCTTAAATAAATTATTCTCAAATTAGTTTTTTAAATAATTAGGTCCTGGTGCCTGGGGGATCTGCAAACCATGGGTTGCTCACATTTTTCCTTTAAAAGGAAAAACTTGGATATTATCCAAGGTTTGAAAAATACTGAAACACTAAGTACGACCTTAACTATGTAAAAGGTATTCACAGGAAAATCTGAAAAGAATCATAATAAATAGCTAACACTGGATATTTCCAAAGGGAGCCGGAAGCAATTTGTTATTTTCATGCTATAAAGTGTGTATGGTTGACTTTTATCCTAGGGAAAAGAAATGTAAACTTTAAAAGTATATCAACAATACATGAATACCTTTCGAAATGACATTCGGAATTTAGCAATCAAGTTTCCAAGCAAAAATCTAAAAAGATTTTTGAAATCTTTTAGCTCTAAATCTAAAAAAAAAGTTAAGATCCCAGTATTTTTAGAGGTCTGTAAAGTTCTGTGACTTGTATTTTCCCATAGGTGGATATAGATCTGAAATTGTGCATATTGGAGATTTTTAAAAATATTTCTTAGATTACTTAAAAGTAACAAAACCACAGCCTCCAGCACATCCCTAGTATGTGGTACATGTGACACTAGTATGTTTCACAGTATGTGACACTCCTGATGTCTGAGACACTTCATAATAACCCTGGAGGGGGAGGAGGGGCCAACAAGCAGGTAGTGACGTACGGGAAATAAAACGGGCAATGTACCGAGAACTGTTGCCACTACATGTTAGGTAAATCAGGTTCATTCTACTCTTCTCTTTACTTTTTGTGTCTGTTTCAAATTTTCTGTAATAAATATTTAAAAAATAATGCAAAACCAAACAAAACTAACCACTCAGGGAGATGCTATCATCTACCCATCAGAATGGCCGTAAAAAAAGACTGATAATACCAACTGTGTCTGAGAGCTCTCAAAACTCAAATCTGTTTCAGAGACAGAAACTCTTTATAGTGAAGCCGACATGTTTCCAACATGGATTGTCTAGAAACTTTATGGGTTTATTATCTCTTCCAAAGCCTGAATCTTGGTGTGCTTGACAAGTGCTCATGTTTGAATCATGTGTGCATTTATTTGGAGAATATGTTCGTGTGTGTGTGTGTGTGTGTGTGTGTGTATGCAAAACTGGCTACACAAAATGAATATCCTGCTATCCTTTCTAGACACGATTAACTAGGCTTAGGCCAAAAATTACATGAAGCTAGGCCAAAACTTGCTGATAAGCATGTATCTGTGACATAGCACAGACCCTTGACCTTGTTATCACATTGTATACATCATAGATCTGTATATTAATGTGTCCTTTAGGACTTTCAAAGATTGAAAGAGTTCAGTATGACTCAGCTCTGAGCAATGAAAGTTTTCATGGTTTTTATTCCATTTACTTAAAAAGTAATAGAGTCACAAGCAGTTCAGTGTGTTTCCTTTCTATTGAAGAATGGTGTCTAAAAAATAAAAGCGATAGGAGCCCACTGTTGTCTTGTTACAATTCTAAAATTCTCATGTAATTACAGCATATCATGACTATTCCAGACCTGATAATTCATATTGTGCTATAATGTTGAAATATTCTCTTAGCTTGATAATTATGGCTATTTTTTCCTAATCTTCTAACATTCTATATATGTTTTATTTTCATAATCTTAAAAATATGCACAAAACACTACAGTATTACCCTTAATTTATTTTTTTACATGCTGATTTATTTATTTTGAATGAGAGCACATGTGAGCAGGAGAGGGGCAGAGAGAGGGAGGGAGAATCCCAGGCGGGATCCACACTGTCCGCGCAGAGTCAGACCCAGGGCTCGATCTCATGATCCCTGAGATCATGATCTGAGCTGAAATCAAGTCAGATACTTGACTGACTGAGCCACCCAGGCACCCCTGGAATATTATCTTTTAAAAAGGCATGTTGAAATAAGGCACAGATGAGTGAAAAAACATGGATAGATAGAGATAGAGATTGGGATAGGGAGATGGTGAGGGGGGAAGGAGGAGAGGGGGAAAGAGGGATGGAGGGAGGAGAGGGAGGAGGGAGGGAAGGAGGGAGGAGAATGAGAACCTATGTGACCAGGACCACATCAAGAATGGGGCTCAGGAGCCCAGAGACTCCGGCTGTGATTTGTCCAATCACTATGACCCCCCTTCTCACCAAAAGGAACCACAGTGCAGATTTCTAACACCAGTTTGTCTGTTTTTTTTTTTAACCTTACATAAATAGAATCATAGTGTATATGTTCTCTTGTATCTGGCTTCTCATTTCAACATCAACTTTGTGACTCACTCTGCTGCTGAATGTAACTATTGTTCACTTCATGTCAGCATTTTTTAGAGCTCATCGCACACATGAACCACAAAACACATATCTATTTTGCTGTGATGGCCATCCGACTTAGTTCCAGCTTGGAGCTGGTATAAATAACGTGGCCATGAATATTCTTGAACAAATCTCCCAGTGCCATGTGTAAGCATCACTGTGCGGTACGTATACGAAGGAGAGAACTTTCTAAGTTTTCGTAGGTAATGCTAAATGGTTTTTCCCAAGTGGTCCCTACTAAAAGAATAATATGGAACAATCACGGCTTGCTGACCCACAAGTGCCAGGAACCTAATTTATGAACAATGTACTTAAGACATAAGTCTGAGAGTAATTTCCTTAAGAAATACAATTCTATGAATAGAGTTTTTGCATTGAAATTTGTGACCATAAAAGAAAAGTTTGTATAACTCAATTTTCTCGTTTCTCAGCGTGGGTGCAATTGAATTATCTGCTAAATCCTGAATTCCCCAGGAGGTTTCTAATACGGGAAATGAGGTCTTATGGCAAGCTTTCTTTTCTCAACATTCAGAAAAATACATAAAACCACATTAGTACGAGATGCGAGCTGGTAATGAACGTATATTTCAGTTTACACGTCCAAATGATTGCTGTTCCTTTAAATTGGCCCTTTGGGAAAAGCCAGGCATTTACAAAAAGCGGAGGGCCTCAATTAAAGAGTGATGCATGCAGTGTTCCCAAGTGCACACCGGGCAGGGCTGGCCTAACCCGCTCCCTGCAGCCTCCTCTCCCTCCATGGTGCTACCACAGTCATCCTCCGGAGAGCAGAGCCAATCCCGTTCCTCCACCGGATGAAATTTTCAGCGGCTTCCCTTTCATCCAGGTCCAAGTCTGAGGACATTTGCCTGGCCCACAAAGCCTCAGTAACTTGTCTCCAGCACGCATAGCCAAGGTGGTTTTGATTCGAGCGCGCTGCGTAAAATGCCATGTGCCCGGCACTCTCGGAAGTGAGTGACAAGTATTAACTCACTTATCTTCACGTCAACCTGTGGAATGAGCGCCATTATTTACACCCCGGTACACACTGAAGTGCGAGGAGGAAAACGTCTGAGCTCAAGTCACACCGTGAGGAAGGCGCGCTCCGCCCGTGCGACTCTGGGACCGGGCTTGCGGCCACTGTCCCTACGCCTATCCCGCTGCCCCTCGCTCATACTCTGCAACCACACTGACCCTGCTCTCCCGGCCACTTCATCCTTGGCTTTGTCCATCGCCATCCTGGCGCTCCTTCCGGCAGCCCTTCCCCATCGGCACCCTCCTCAGGGTCACCTTGTGTTCATCTTTGATCCCCTCTGGGCCCCCAGTGGACTTTATACTTGCTTATCTTACTTACTCCTCTGGTAACTTGCATATTTTAACGAAATTACTGTTTTTCATGTCTGTGTCCTCTGCTGAAGTGAGAATTTGTTGAGAGATAAACTGACACCGTATTCATTGTTTTTATCTTGAAAGTTTGGAACGGCGTTTGGATCACATTAGCCATTCAGCAGAAAACTGTTGATCGATTTGATGGAAAGGAGGAAAGGCAGGGAGAAAGAAGGGAAAGGAGAGCTGATGTGGATGGTGGATAGTGAAAAACTGAGTCCGAAAGGCACGGTTTTGGATTACAGTTTTAAATGCTGGGTAGCTAACAGACAGATAACTAAGTCTCCCTGAAGCTTCATTTCCAAATTTGTATGCTAAGCATGACAGTGACTACTTTTGCAGAATTATGAGAATCGGTCATTTCGTAAAGTCACTTGCACACAATAAAAACTGTTATCGTTACTACTACTGTTTTTTAATGCCATTTGTATGGCGTGAATGCACAGTGACATTTTCTTTATCTCCCCGGGGATCTAGGTTCCGGATGCCGTAAAATCTGCCGTCCTCTCCTTCAGGAAGAGCCGTGCAATATTTCTAGGCCGGCAGTCACCATCACCTACGTGCCTGACATCTTGGTGCAGTCACAAAAGATGTCCATTGCTCACGTACATGCTGCCAGGCGCCGGAAACGGAGAACTTGCGGAAGCCACGCCACAGGATTCAAGACACGAGAAGACTATGCCCTTCACTGTGTGATGTTGCAGTTCTTGACTCGAACGCTTCTCATTAAAAGGTCAGCCGCAAACAGATCGTGCCCTCAGAGAACCTGGCACATGATACTGCATGTGATGGGGCAACGGTCACTTGTCTCTCCCCCTTGAGGCCCCGGGCAAGCCCGGGGCCCTGGAAGGATCTGCCCGCGCGGCAGAGGGGAGCATGGACTATCTCAGAACGCTGGTGTGTTCCCCTAAAATGAAGACAAAGCTTATTTTTCTAGGAAACCTCTAGCCCATAAAGCACGTGACGACTCATGATTCATTTTGTCATGTGATGAGTGTCCGCGAGCTCCTTAGCCTCACTCCTTCAGCAACCGAAATTTCTCTCTGGCAGCAAACAAGGAGGAGTCAAATACTCTTAAGTAAGGAATGCAGTTGAAGTGCTTCTGTACTAGTAATTATACATTTGGGGTAAACACAGGTCCAACTCTTTCCAAAAACTTGATTTATTGTTCATACTTCCACCTGTGAGAGACAAGTGCTTACAGGAAAAGCCTTGATATATTTTACTCCCCCGCATAGGTATACACCACATCTCTGGTGGAAAAGGGTACGTAAAGAACAGACGTGATGTTGATTCCTCGCTGTGGCGGCTCCTTTCTGCCACCTGAAATCAAATGATGAGAGCAACTGTGCATCACAAAGGCTACCAGGTTAATCATTAAAATTACTGCAGGAATTCTGAGAGTGATTTTCAAGCATTGCCCACGGATGCGATATGGCAATTGTTTTGAGAATGCATGGGCCTACTATTTTACAGCGTGAATGTTTCCGGGATAGACCAAATAAAATACCATCTTCTAGGAAATTTCAAATTGACGACTTTGTACCAGTTACAACTATTGGTCATACAAATTATAAGTAACGAGCACATGCCCAATGAGCCATGCATGAAATGGAAAAGTAGCCATTACTTTTTAATGGGCAGTTCATAGAGTCTCTTCTTGTATTAACCCCCAAATGAACATGACTTCCCGAATTGCTTGTGAATTGGTGAACAAATCCACAATGGGGTGAGTTAGAGAAGCTGGAGGGAAATGAAAAGGCTGGGGGGATAAAGGTAAGATTTGCGGGTCAGGAAGGAACCGAAGGGCAACGTCTGGGGACACACAAATCCCCTGCCCAGAGTTTACATGCAGCAACACCAAGGGGCATCTACAGCGAGGAATGGTCACGAGGAATGTTAATTTAGAGTAAAATCCCCAAAGGGAGAGCAAACTCAAAGGAAACATTTGAGAAGACAGTGACAGCAGAGGTCAAAATCGTCTGATCAAAGAGTCAAGTGGCAGAAGGGAGAACAAGTTCCCCAAGAGAGTTATAAGGACATCCAGGGAAGCATGCATTTGACCCATGCATTCTCCTGGAGTGAAGTTCAGCTATATTTAAAAGACTAGAAAATAGACATTCATATTCTACCTATAATCTGTGCTTTGTTTATGGACGTTACAAGCTAACCCACTAATTATTTGTCCAAAGTATTAGTCAATGAAGATTCCTAAAAAGGATGAAGAAAGTGCTCATTCTTTGTAGTTGGACAGAACTTAGTTTGAAGTTCAACACTACCATTTCCATGGGCAAGTAAAGACATTGTTAAGCTTCAAACTAATTTCTGAAAGTGACCTGCCTCATGGTGTCCATGAGTAGCCTGTGAAAGCCCAGCACACTGCATGTCACAAATGAGTTTCTTATAAACTTGACTTGGAGCCCTACCTATGATATATATCATATATATATATATATATATATATATATATCATATATATATATATATATCATATATATATATATATATCTCAATATATATCATATATATTGATATATATATACATATCAATATATATGATATATATCATATCTAGGAAACACATATATAAAACATATGTGTGTGTGTGTATGATGTATATACGTATGCATGAAAATAGAACCATTGTTCTAGAGCAGGTACAGGGTTAGGGTCCCCTGAGCCTCTGGTCACAATATTTCATCAGCCTATCCATATATACCTGCTCTATATGTGTTTCTGTCTAGAAATCTTGTTTAATATATGTTATTAATTCATTAGTTGTGTAGTCACACCAACGGCACCCTAACTCATGCCTGAACAAAGCTTTCCAATACATGTATTTTCTCTGTTAGGCACATCACAGCTGTCCTGCAGTGGGGGCACTAGACAGCACCCCAGTACTATGTGTTGGGGCTATTTTGCACATGAAAATCTCCAACAAGAATGTGAAACACCTGACACCGAGGTGACTGTGAAGAGGACGCTAGCCGGCATTGTGAGTGGGATCAAGAAGGCAGCGCTTCTTGCCTCATTCGACCTCGGTGGGGAACATACGTATCTGTCAAGTCAAAGTTTTGTCACTTATCAAACATCCCCAATGACTACAAAAGCACAACAATTTGGGGCTTACAAATACATTTTAGAGCAGGCAAATTCTCAATGGAGAATTCATGAATGATGAAAAGCAATCATCTACGCATCAGGTTCCTCCAGAAACATAGACTTTAAATGAATGTACTCTTTCCAACGATAAGCCATTTTCTTGTCTCTATACTCTAATCCCTACTAATTGAAAATCTGTTCCTCACTGAGACCGTCTCTTGACAAAACTTTTGTGGCCCAATATGCATTGTGATGCTTTTGTTCTCTCGCCAGAACACTTTCCTTGATTCCTGCTTTCAATTGGATGAAGTTTGTAGTTTGTTGGCAGGTTGTAATCGAGAGTAAAGAATTCAGAAGAAAAAGATCAAGGAGACACCCAATGTCCTTCCATTGCTTCACCGGCTCTCATCTTTTCTCTGCAAGTAGACTACAAACTCCTTGAGGAAAATGACCAAGTCGCACTTACTATTTTTTTTTTCTAAGGACCTGGTATAGGTCTGAGTCCCTGGCAGATAATAGTGAGCATTTAAGGCTAAGGAATAAGTAGAAACGAGTGTAGAAGGAAGAGGTATAAAGAATAAGGAAGAAGGACATATTTGCGTCAGTATTCAGATCAAAGGTGGGAGGGCACAGAATTGACTGTAAGGATTGAAAAAGTGGGAAAAAACAGAGATGGGGAGATGGAAAACAAGGGAGAAGGAGACTAATGAGAGAAAAGGGCCATATTTGTAACCACCTACCTTCAGTGTATTCTTGGAAAATAGTTTTGCTTTGTTCCTCATTTGGAGTACATTTCCATGATCTCAGTACAAAAGCAGTATGGCCATACAGCATTTGATTCTTGGTGCAAGTGAAAAGTGCAGTCTATCGCTTGTGTGAAGAGAAAAGAGAGCGATGATTTCTAGAGCAGTAATAATGATAGTTTTATATCAGGGAGGGTAAGTACACAGAAGCAATCTACAAGTACTCTGTACACAACGCTCACATGTTCACATCGTTTCCTCCATTCTTCCTATGGCTAGGATACAGAGGCATGGCTTGTTTGTCCGTTTGTTTGTTGGTTTGTTTGTTTCAAGTAGGCTCCGTCCCCAGCGTGGGGCTTGAACTCAGGACCCTGAGATCAGGAGTCACGTGATCTACTGACTGAATTGGCCAGGCACGCCTGCGTGGCCTCTTATGATCAATCTTAAACAGTCACGTGGTGCCACCTCAATCATATGCCATGGTTGGAACAATCTCAAGCCAGTGGGGATTCTCAAGGAGGGAACATGGGCCCCACCTCTCAGTAGCAGAAGTGTTAAGTTCACCTTATAAAAAGGTGGGTCACATGGGAAATATTTTTGTAGGCATCTCTGGAAAATAGAGTCTGCCACAAGTATTTTCCAGACAGTTAAGGGAAGATACGTCCCAAGTAGGAGACAATGATCACCTGCGTCAAGTGGTGCTATTAGGCTTGCTGAGATGAGAACCGAGAATGAACCATTACATGTTGCTGAGAGGGGTTTATTGGTGACCCAGACAAGGGCTGCTTAGACTGGAGTAGTTGAAAGAGGGCACGGGAGGAGAGAAATTGGAGACAATGAACACAGAAAACCTGTTAGGACTTTCCTTTAAAGGACACAAAGAGAAGGGGACAAACAGTAGCTAAAGGTAATACGAGGTCAAACGAGAGTTTGACTTTGATTTTTTTTTGAGATGGGAGATATTACAATATGCTTCTGGTGGGCTTAATGTGTATATATATATATATATATACATATATATATATATATGTATATATATACATATATATAGTATCTAGTATATATCTAACATATACATTATATATATATATATATATATATATATTATATCTACCTATATCTATCTACCTATCTATCTATCTATCATCTATCTTATGTCTTCCCTTAATAGTAAGGGAAGATTTGATGATATAGGAGAAAGATAATCTTTGGAATTGTTTTATTGAGTATGTGGGAAGGACAAGGTTTAGTGCACAAGTGGAAAGGCTATTGTATCACATGAACTTTTATCCATAGCAACAGGAGAGCAGGAGGAGAACATGTACACCTGCGAGGGAAGATTGGTAGATAAAGTGGTGAAGGCGAGGAGATGTTTGCTTTGCTCAGTATACAGTCATAAGCTGACAATGAGGTATGGACAGTTTGAAGAAAGAGAAAAAAGTATCAAATATTCACCTGGAGAAATGTAATATAATTTCTAGTGAGTACAGACTCACCTGAAATTGTCAGTTGTGTGTTTTCCCCCTGCCTTCCTGAGGTGCCCTGGTGCAGGCACGGAGTAGGTATAGTTGGATACAGCCAGGCTTAGGGGTTAGCCAAAGCGACATGAAGGTGAGACAGATCAAGGAGACTCAGAGAGAATAAAAATAAGTAATTATAATGGTGGATTACAAGATTTAAGCTGCTCACGAAACGAGAGGACGTTCAGACACTGAGTCAGACTGAAAGATAGTAGGGTCAGTGAATTTTAGATCCTGGTAGGGTCAACAAGTGACCAGAATGGAGATTCTTAGGTAGCATGTGCTTGACAGATCAAACTGGAAGAAGGAGAGTAGGACACTCGAACTCGAGATAATGGGAGGTCACCAGAAGATCTAGGTATGGGTGTCAGTGGCAGACCAAGAGTGGAAACAGGACCGCCGGAGGATCTGAGAAACCAGAAGGTGTGAGTCATCATCTACGTGGATTCTGAAACCTGCAGTCATGATGACTGCTGTGGCATCAGAAGGATTAGCAAGAGGCTAGGGGTTAACATCTTCCAGATCCATAGCGTGGGGGCATGACTTGAGACACTGTAGCTTGCTGAAACAAGGATTAGATAGGAAATAGAATCATTTGACGGCAAAGTTCAAAGCTGAGCACCGTGAGAGTGGCAAGAGGGACAGTGAGTTGAAAGTGGCAAGGGAGAGCAAGGTGAAACGTATAACATTTGATACAAATACGCAAATGCACTTACATGTAAGCAACCTAAGCCATGGAAAACACATGTGTCTTTAGTGTTCTCTACCCTCCCTTCTCTTGGATCTGATAGTCCCCTTGAGGTAATGACCAAAGCCATCAGAATGTCCTCTTTACACTGCTGAGAGTCTCAACTGCTTCATCTATTGAATGGGACCATAATGCCTACCCTTACAGAATACACTGGTGGATTGTGTGATCGATTATTTGATTCAACAATTACCGCCGAGAGTCTCATGGATGTTAGAGAGTGTGTGAGGGACAGAGAGAGGCCAATAAAAAATAAGTGACGTTGTTACACTCATGGAACTTACATCCTAATTGTAGAAGCCACACTCTAGAAATGTAAAGACAAACATAAATAAATAATATGAATTTATATTGTGATGATTAGTGCCAGGAAGAAATTAAATAAGGAACTGTGATAAAGAACAGCGTGTGAAGCTGACTTACATGAGGTTCAGAGAAAGACTTTGCAAGTAAGTGACACTTTTATATTAAATGGATTCCAATAGCTTAAATACAATAGATGCTAGATAGACTAAAGGTATATTGATAATGTTATAATGTACATAATGTAGACATTATAATGTATAATGTATATATAATGTTGGTTTACCTTGTACTGTGTTTTAAAGCACGATAGACTTGTAAATGGCACCAAAGTGAATAACCTTAGTTAGCATCCTTTTACATATACAGAAATTAATACGAACAATCAAACTTTAAGAAGAGGTGATGTTGTACCTAGGGTTCCATGATGAAAGCTTAAGTTTGGTTTAAATTACCGTGTCCAGGTTATACATGCCTAACACCACTCTCTCAGAGCAGCAGACCGTATTAGAACTTTCTTTATGTACTGAGACCGCACTAAATCTTACGTAAGGCAATTAAGAACATCACTGAAGACTTTAATAGAAAAAGTTGCTGAAAAGTGGAAGCAGGGTAAGAGCACTCTCAACAAACCTGGCACGCATCATTCTGTTGCCACGTCAGTGTCTTCTGTTTCTTCTACGTTTCCTCTGGAGGAAAGATAGATGTGGGCTGCCACTGGCTGGTTCTGACACCGAGGGGAGTTTCTGTGAGATTCACAGCACTCCACCAAAGAGTGGAGGGTGACCACCCGCAGAAGGTAATAGCTAGACTAAGGATACCAGCTCCATGTGTTCAGTTGGTTTATATTTTTCCATGTTGTGTCCAAGCACTGCAGTGTTTAGTTAAAAGGTGGATCATATGTAAATGTGTCTCTTGTTCTTGCTGACTCCTAAATCTCTTGGAGCTGCTGCGCTCAGTAAGTCTGTGAGACAGACTCAACGCAAAAGGGCAGAATGTGAATTTTCCTTTTTACTCAACCCAACAAAACGTGGTCATTTCCGGGGCGCCTGGGTGGCGCAGTCGGTTAAGCGTCCGACTTCAGCCAGGTCACGATCTCACGGTCTGTGAGTTCGAGCCCCGCATCGGGCTCTGGGCTGATGGCTCGGAGCCTGGAGCCTGTTTCCGATTCTGTGTCTCCCTCTCTCTCTGTCCCTCCCCCGTTCATGCTCTGTCTCTCTCTGTCCCAAAAATAAAATAAACGTTGAAAAAAAAATTTAAAAAAAAACGTGGTCATTTCCAATTATCAGGTAATGCCCGAGACTCAAGTCCCCATTTCCTATTTATCTTCGTTCTAGCTAACATTTTGCCAGCTTCAACTTGTCCCGAAAACTATTACAATCTTGGTTTGTATGAGCTTTTCATCCTGTGGTTCAGGCTTTGTTTACCTTGGCTTATGAAATCTCACCTTCAACTGGCACCTTGCAAAAAGGAAGCATGTATTTTACCCACATAAAGACAGGTGGACAAAGGGCTTCCCCGTTCAACTATAGTACTGACACAGTTGCAAAAACCTTCCAGAACTGAGTACCACTGTAGGGTTTACCTGATTATAAATGACATCACAATAATATAGCAGAATCGTTAGTTACCAAAAGTAAAATAGAATTCACAACATAAGTCCAAGGGTGACTTCCAGTTATTTCAAGCTGGAGTAGCCTACCTTTTTACAACTTAAAAAACTTAGACTTAACACACAAAAACAAGCATATGAAGACTCTGCGAGATGAAAAGATGAAGGAAGACGTTCTAGAAAGCTCAGCACTTGAGGAACAGCATAGTAGAGTATCCCTTTGGTTTCCGGATTGCCTCCTATACATATTTGGGTGCTATAGAAGCTTCCAATCCAGAATCACCAGCAGCACAAAAAGACTTCCAAAGAAACAGGAAGAGGGTGGCCTAACAACAGAAAACTTTTTTGGTAATATGTCCTCTACTGAGGGCAAACAGCAGTAGAGAACCATACCCCGTTTCTCTCCTTCTGCTTTTACGTTTTCAGTAGGCCAAAAAGGAATTTGGAATTCCACATCCCCTCCCACTCTGCGGGGCTCAAACTCCTCTGCTGGGGCAATGGCGGCAGGAATAAGCAAGGAGCACACCTTCCATTTGCCACCATGGAAGTAGAGAGTCTCAGGGACCAGGCAGAAAATGGCCAAGGTCCCACATCCCATGGTATCAGAGACCCACGAGGAGAGGAGTGAGGGAGTGGGGCTGGAAGAGCTTCAAAGAAATAATGGATGCAGACTTCCCAAATGTGAAAGGTGAAAGACACAAACTCATTTTCAAAAATCTGAGCCAACCTCTGACAGAATAAGCCCATGGAAATCCATGCCAGTACATATCATACTCAAACGTATGAAAACTAAAGACAAAGAGAAAATTGTTGATAGCCGCCAAAGAAGTGACTTATTTCTATAGAAGAACACCGACTGGAATGACAGCAGATGTCTCACCCGAAACCATGGAAGTCAGAAGGAACTGACACAATATTGCTTTAAGTATTGAAAAAGAAGAAAAGAAACATGAGCCGTGAATTGAATATCCAGTGAAAATATCCTTCAACAATGTAGGGGGAAGAAGCATTCTCCAACGAAGGAAGATAACGAGAGCCTGCTATTAGCAAACTGGCCTTTGAAGAAGAGAGAAGGGAAATTCTCAAAACAGTAAAGAAATGTCACATTGCTCATAACTTCAGGAAGGAAAGAACCAGTGGAATGGGTAAGATAGGGGTAAATATAACAGAATTTCCCAAAACATATTTGATGTTTAGGTCAAAATATATAGCACCATCTGATGTGGTGCTAAGTGTGCATATAGAAAAAAAAATATTTAAGTCAGTTGTTTTTTACAAGTTGAGAGGATAATGGATGGGACCTAAATGGAAGCATGGCTTCTACAGTTCATCAAGGCTAAAAGAGTCATACCAGTAGACACGACATATTATGAATATGGTAATACCTAAAGCAACCACCAATTAAGCCATAAAATGCAATACACTCAAAAACACGACAAATAAATAAAAATGGAATCCTAAAAGTGTTTGTGTAATCCACAAAAAGTGACAAAAATAGACACTAAGGAATGAGAAAGGGAAACAAATAGAAAACAATGCATTGGCCCAGTTGAGCCTTAATATTGCAATACTAACCTCCAAGTGTCTTAAATACACTTAATCAAAAGACAGAAATTGGTGAGAAAGGACACAAAACATTATACAACAATATGTTCCTCCTGCTCCCAGAATTTATCAGGCCAAGAGCTGTTGAGTGTTTCCCCTGAGTAAGTGAAGGGTCGGCAAGTGAGGGAGCTGGTCTGGGCCATCCTCTTTCCTGTGCGATAGTTGTCTGTGGGGTTGCCGAAGCCTCAGCAGGAAACGTTTGGAGATGGACCACCAGATTCCTGTGGTGCTACAGAAGGAATAAACCACTCACCAAGATGGAGATGTGTCCGTTCACATCAAGGGAACAGCAAGGAAAAGACACCTACAGAAGGATGTCCCGGAGAACCCACCACAGCTTCCCATTAAAGAAGAGTCTGCTTTAAACACTGGCTGGACCCAGAGAAGTTCAAGAGAGCTTATAACATTATTACTCAGGTGGTACACACTAACTCTCATGGGGAAACTCTCTTTATTTTCTTGGGAAGTCTGGAATTATCCCAAGAATCGGAACACAAATGCTGAGGGGAGGGAGGTGCGAAACCCTCATTTCCGCAAGATTTCAGCTTGAGAGAAGCAATCAAAGGCCCAGAGCAGCGGTGTGCCGCAGGTCTCAGGTAAGGGTTGCCCCTTCAACTTGGACCCCAGAGTGAAGACAGGGGGAGCAGAGTCACAGCCGATCTGAGGCCAATGTGAACACGATGAGAAATTCCCCTTTGAAAATGCCCATTTTCAAGACTCCCTTGTCTGATAGGAGCACACCAAATAATAATTCCATATGTGTATCTGGAAATGTAGAATATTCCAAATAATTAATTACAAAATTTTCTTTGGATTAAAATATTCTCTGACTAACCTAGCTGCTAAACAGGCTATTCTAAAGCCCACGTTCAAGTATGTTGTCTGAAACTCACAGCCAAAAAATACCCAAAAACCCAAAAACCAAAAAACAAACAAAGAAACAAAAAACAAACAAAAGAAAAGAAAAAGAGAAAGAGAATTTGTAAGTTCCAAGAGGTAAAGCTGTATCTACAGAGAATAGAATAGGGGCTGACACATGAATGCTCAAATTAATATTTATCGAATATATGACTGAACACAAGAATTGATTGCCCTAATAATTTTTACATCTAATACTATTCCTCAGTGATAACTTGGTATGATTCAGGTTTATTTTTTTTTTACTTACTAAATGTAATATGTTCAGAAAGGTCTTAGACCGCCTTCGATCAGAATGTGTTGTTAAATAAACTCAGTAATACTATTAACGAAGTTTACAAAAACAAAAAACTATTGAGAGCTTACCATATGTCAGTTCTGTTTTCGGTACTTCTGTGCATTATCTCATCTCATCCTTACAATAGCCCGAGGAAGTAGTAATATCATTATGCCCGCTTGATATGAGAACATCGAGATTTTAAGTGTTTGACTAAATTTTCCAAAGTCACACAGCAAATGAATGGTGGAGCTTATTACTTACGGTAATTGCATGTTCAATTTTATAAGGAACTGCCAAACTGGTTTTCAGAGTGGCTGTACCATTCATTCTCCAACGGTACGTGTATGAGTGACCCAGTACCTCCCCATCATCACCAGTACTTGATGCTGTTACCATTTTTGTTCTAAAGGCAAAGAAGGGTATGACGTACTGCTCATTGTGGGTTGAATTATGACCCCCCCCAAAAGATATAATCTAGTCCTAATACCTGGTACCTGTGAATGTGTTTTGTTTCCATAATAGCGAGTGATGTTAAACACGCTTCATGTGCTTATCTGTCATCTGCATATCCTCTTTACCGAAACGGTCTGTTCACGTCTTTTACCGATTGTCTAATTGGCTTGTTTGGTTTTTTACTGTTGAGTTCTGAGAGTTCTTTATATATTTTAGATATTAATCCTTTGCTGGATGGATGCTGGATACTCATGCTTTTTTGGATACTAATCCTTTGTTGCAAATATCTCTCCAAGTTGGTAGCCTGTTTTTTCACACTTTTGGCCGGGTCTTTTACAGAGGAAAAGTTCTTAATTTTGATGGAGCCTAAATTATCACTTCCACCTTGATTTCTTATAGTGGGTTTTAGGATGTTGCTTCATATGTTTTTCTTAGTGGTTGCTGTAAGTATAACAGTATGCATACACAAGTGATCACAGTCTACAGGTATCACATATCTGACCAACTCTAGTGAAGTGTAGAAGCCATATGTCCTTTTATCTCTCTTGACTCACTTTTTCAAAACAATTCTCTTATGTATTTCTTCAAAATATGGTGAATGTGATTCAGATGGTTTTACCAAGTGTGTCGCACACATTGAATATGATTTAGTAAATCATAAGAAGAGGCTAGTATATCGCATGGTTCTTCTTTTCTTTCTAAAGTGCTGAGAATGCTTAATATCACTGTCTACTCAGGAACTTCTGATTCTCATTCTTGAAGAGCTGGCTTACTAGCAACAAATGTTGTCTTCTTTCCCTCTTTCTCTCTTGAAAGATGATTTTGCTGGGTATAGAATTCATAGCTTACAATTCTTTTCCTTCAGCATTTATAAAGTGTTTCTCTCTGGCTGCTTTTAAGATTTTTTTTCTTTGTCTTTAGTTTTCAGACATTGACTACGAGAAAGATTGGCATGGATTTCCGTGGGTCCATCCTACTGAAGGCTGGTCCAGCTTTTTGAACATGTAGTTTATGTCTTTTATCTTTCACATTTGGGAAGACTGCATCATTGTTTATTTGAAGCTCTTCCAGCCCCACTCCCTTACTCCCTTACACCTCTCCTTCTGGGCCTCTGAGAACATGGATGGTGGACTTTTGCTATTTTCTGCCTGGTTCCTGAGACCCCTCTTTTTTAAACCTATTTTTCTCTCCGTTGTTCAGATCATCATTAAGTGCAGTGGTTCTATCGTCTGTCATCTCTACACTGATACTGAGCCCAGCCAGCGCGTTTTTATTATTGCTGTTGTATTTTTCAGCTTTATCATTTTATTTTGTTCTTTCTCAGAACTTCTCTGTCTTTGTTTCTATAATTTTTACCTCTATTTTTCATTTATTTCAGAAGAATTTTAAACTGCACAGTAAAGCATTTTTGCGATGGCCACTTTCAAGCTCTTGTCAGCTAATCCCAGCAGCTGATTCAGTTCCACGTTGGCCCCTGTTGGCCATCTTTTCTCGCTATGTTTGTGATTTTTCTTGGTTCTCTGCCTGACAGGTGACTTTTGATTGCATCCTGATACTTTTTCTCGTTCTTAGGAGTCTCCGGGTCCTATTCAGATCCTCCATTTTTGACAGGCAGTCACTCTTTCTAGGATAACTAGCAGGTCCTGGGTAATTTTGTGGGCTGTGGCTCCAGCGACAATTTAAGTTCAGAGTCCCTGTGGTGTTATTTTGGTCTGGTTGGTTTGTCCGGGGCCACTCGCGCTCCATCACTGATCCCTTTTGATGCTGGCTGAGGGGGCAGAAGGAGCCCTCTGGAGCAAGAAGCATAGGATCTTGCTGACAGCCCAGCTGCCTGGTGTGTGCAGGTGATAGAAGGAATTCCTGCCCCTGGGCTTGAAGAGTGATTCTGGGTCCAGAAGCTATTGTAGCGGATCCTCCTGGACCCACAGTGCCTCTAGCAGGGGAAAGGGGGTTCCAAAGGGGAGAGGTCTCTGTCCTGTGGGGACAAAGAGCATGTGATGGCATCTTATCTGTTGGCGCTCCCCACTAGGGCAAGAAGGAGGTCTTAGGCCCATTGGGAAGGAGAGCCTGTCCCCTGGCCTCTCATGTCAGCAAGGTTCTACAAAGACATACTTGTAGGTGCCATGGGCTGACTTGTATCATCCAGGAAGGAAGGAGCACGCCTGGGCCTCCTTCTGTTGCATGGGGTCCTAAGCCCCCTGCACTGGGATACTCTTGGAGCCCTGAGTGCTGGACCGGACTGCTTCCCTCTTTCCACTCTGGAGTCCTCCCGTGACTGTATCTGTGCTGTTTCTGGAGTTTACAGATGAACTTGTAGACACGAGCAGAAATGAGTCAGTGCTCTCTTGTCTGGACCAGAAGACCTGAAACTCAGTTTTGCACACTGAGAAATTAAAATTGAATACGGCCGTGCCAAGGGACGTGTCAAAATTGCTGCTAAGAAGATGGGGCATGATCGTAGAGAATATCTGTGAAACAAAAATAAAAATTTGGGAATTATCTGCACAGAGGTGGTACTGAAGCCATGCACACTTCAGAGATCTCTTCGTCACTAAGGAAGAGACGGGACACAGAGTCCCAGAAACATGACACAATAGTGAGCAGCTGGCAGCAAACCCATCAGTATGTATTACCACTATTTTAAAGCGCTTTTATTATAGACAATGAATGTGTAATAGTTCCTATAATAAAAAAAAAAAAGAAAGAAAGTCTTACAAAGAGCATGTGGAGCATAAGGGAAGTGGGCATATTTTCCTTTTATGCCCACACATACTGCCTTCATCAAACTCACATCAAGGAAGAGAGAGGTTGTGTCCCCATCTCGAACAAGGTCTCTGATTAGACCAGGACCATAAGCTGCAAGTAAATAGAAGAAAATCTGGGCTTATCTGATGAAGCACATTCAAACTCCTGTTTGTCTCTCTCCACGAGCTTAGTAATTCCTTCTCTATTTCTCTTGAGCAGAGGGTTTTTTTATTCCGAAAGCAGCAGTTACAAAGGAAGCAATAAAAAGTAAGCACATTTCTAAACGCTTCCGGCAACTCATCTCCTGTCCAACCGCTCACACTCACTGCCGAGCCCAACGCCGACCAAGAGATAGGGCACGACGTCAGCGGACATGTGCAAACGCTGCCTTCTCGCGTGCCCCCAAAAAAAACTGAACACTTAGGGTGAGACCGGGGTCTGGTTCCTAACCAGGGGTCTGGTTCAAGATTCCTGCTTGATCATTAACAGTGTGAACCTTGGGATTTCCTTCCCTAATAAGTCTGTGTGGTTCACGATCCCCCCCCCCCCCCCCCCCCCCCCCCGGGGTCGTACCTGCTGTGGGAAGCTTGACAGAAGTACCAGGCTCAGGATCCTGCAAGCACATGTCCTGGAGCCCCCTCTCGGTGCCCCAGCATCTCGGGAGCTGGGTGCAAAGTTTAGACACGGCATCTTCCCCACTGTTACCCAGAGGAACCCAGAGCATCCACTGGACAGAAGGCTATATGCAATGACATCCAGAGTGTCATTGCTGCACATGTGAAATCACTGTCTTCTGGGCATCATCCCGGTATCTAATAAATGAGAGTGTGACAAGGGACAATTGTTATTGTCCAGCTCTCCTAGCAGCCACCTTAACATATGTTTGATCACGTACATGTGACGAGCATTTTGCTGTAATTTTCTAACAAGTAGGCTCATCCTCCTCTTTCCTCTCGAACCAGTTCCAAATTGGGTGGGGGACGGGACGTGGGGGCGTGGAAAGAAACGTATGCAGATACCGGTGCCCACCACACCTCGGCACCCCTGCTGCCAAGAATGCTCTTGGGGGGCAAGTGGAGGCCAGTGGGGAGGAGGAGGAGGGCATGCAAGAAGAGGGTTGGGGGCCGCTCCCTGCTCCCCGAGCGAGTGCCTGCGGCTGGTTGTGTGCCAGTCTGTAGCACAGCCGACCTGCGTGCACCCTCGGCCTCCAGGGCTCCCTCACGCGAGGAAATCTACAGGAGCATCTGGCAAACAGGACGGAGCCGGCGCGCCGGCCCAAAGCCCCTAGACACTGGGCCCTTTATTTACCTGTCGCCCTGACTCACCGGGAGGCGGGCGCTGCCCACTTGACGGTAACATGACTAACGGGGCGTCCTGCCTGGACTTGACGCCTCCCGCCCGGCTTCCTGCCCCCGCGCACTGGCGTGCCCCCCGCCCCGCCCGCGCGCCAGGATGCCCACTGGGCGAGCAGCGCAGACAAAGCCGGCTCTCAGAGGACCGCGCCCCGGGCCGCCTAATTACAAGTCCCTGCACTGCCTGACGTTCCTCAGCTGACATGCCCGGACCTCGCCGAGACCTTCACGTGAACCGCGCGCACAGGCGCGTCACGTGGCCCGCCGGGGAGCCGGGGCCGGGCCCGCGCCCCCCACCCGCGCGGCCCCCCGCCGGCCCCGCCCACCCCGCTCCCCCCGCCGCCGGTGCGCGCGAAGCACGCGAAGGTCTCCGCGAGGGCCGGCCGTGTCAGCTCAGGAACGGCAGGCAGTTG
>NC_064812.1:80375960-80379683 GCF_023721935.1 Panthera uncia
TCCGCGCCCCCCGCGCCCCCCGCGCCCCCCGCCACCCCCGCGCCCCGCGGCCCCCGCCGCTGCCGGCGGGGATCCACGGGCGGGGGAGGGGCGGTGCGCGCGGGGACGGGCGCCTCGCTCCCAAAGACCAGCGCGCTTCCGCTGGGACTGACTGCGCTGGGGTGCAAGCCCCGCAAAGGGTTCAGGGCTCCCCGGGTAACAGGCAGGTGCACAGCAGAAACGCTCCTGGGGCTTCCCGTCCCGAAATTTACTCCCTCCGCGTGCTCTGGCCCTCCTGCCCCCGGGTCAGCCGCGTAGACGCTTACGCCCATCAGGTACCCTCGCGGTTTGGAACGGACGGTAAAGCGAACCCCCCTGTTAAAACACGTGCACCGCCCGAACCGCGCTTGCCCCGTTTTCGGTGCTCGGAACGCCACGAAAGCGAATGAGCAGATAGAAAGATCGAGCAGTTGGTGTCCCCATGTATCGCCTAAATTCTATACATAATATCTCTATAAATATACTGCTTTAGCATAAGATACAGATACTACTTTAAATAGCTTAAAGTTGTGTGTGTGTGCGTGTGTGTGTGTGCGTGTGATCTTCATAGGATTCCTACTGAGGTATGCAGCAAAGAACAGGTATGATCTCCAGTTTAGGAGGGAGGAAACTGAGGCTCCAAGAGATTCCACTTTCATGCCCCCAAATACTTCACACCTGCCTAGTGAAGGTAAGAATGAGACAGCCTCCTAATTAGGACATGTCAGAATCCTGGTACAACATAGAAATTGTTGAGCCCTGGCCACCATGGTCCATGAAGAAAGGCAGCATCGATAGGAAAGGGCCCTGCTACAGGATATTTGACTTAGAAGGCATGTGGGCTGTTCAGACATCACTGAAGTTCTACCCACATGCCTTCTCCAGCCCCCACCCCATCTTATAGCCACAGCCCTCACATCGTGTACCGTCCACAGCCACTCCTGCATCGTTGTTCCTTCCCGTTCCCAACCGATAGATGCCCTCTGCACCTGGCCCTCTCACCTCAACATCACTGCCACCAACAGACCCTCCCTGTAGAGTCCTAACCCTTCCCACCTTCCTACTTGGCTGTTTCCAAGGTCTGGTTCTATCGTGGTTGGAGAGCGGCCTGGCTTCCAGAACTTCCATCTGGATCCCCAGCTCCTTTCCCACTGCCCTGATCACTGTTGGCTCTGGAGCTCAGAGACCTGTGGGCTTACTGGAATCTGAGTCACTGAACTGTAGCTGGGAATACAGCCTTGCCACACTGTGGATTAAACAGGATTGTATGGGCTAAACCGAGAATACAACCACAATCGATAGCATCATTTCTATGAGAAATAAATTCTGACTTTGAAACAACCAACTCGTCAATTAACTTTGAGATCACAATGTGTTCGCAAACTGCAAAATCCCCGTGGTTTAACTGAACAAATATCTTGTCTCAGCAAAGTTGACTGCTTATTAAATATTACTTGTTGAAAAGAAAGGCACTGCCCTAAAGGTGTGAGGTGTTACGGGTATATTTTCTTTGCTAATTCTTATTTTAGCTGTTTTTGTATGAAACCAGATCTCCACGTTTCTGTTTCTCTCCTTGCTTATGGTCTGAAAATCAAATCAATTGCTTGGGTGCCAATGTGAAAACCCCATGAGGAGCCAGTTTACCTACTGAACAGGTTAGGCATATTTTCTATATGTTTACTGGGCATGAATACTGAAGAAAAGCTTAAATATGTTTGGAAATACAAAGTCCCCTTACTGGTAATTAAACAACAACAACAACAACGAGCTGGACTTGAATATTCATGTGAAGATCTTGCCCGGCAAATCCTACAAATTATCATCCATTTGGTAACCACATGTGACGTCACCCCAAGATCTATTGGACTTCACAAGATTTCTGTCTAAGTATAGAAAATAAAAATGGCTGGGGTGCCTGGGTGGCTCCATCGGTTGAGCGTCTGACTTTGGCTCAGGCCATGATCTCACCATACGTGGGTTCGAGCCCCACATCAGCTCTGGGCCGATAGCTCAGAGCCTGGAGCCTGCTTCGGATTCTGTGTCTCCCTTTCTCTCTCTCTCTCTCCCCCTCCCCCACTCACACCCTATCTGTCTCTCAAAATAAATACACACTAAAAAAATTTTAAGAAAATATAAAAATGGCTTCAATAGCCACTGATGTGAAAAATAATGGGTAAAATGACATTGTGTCGTGTGCCTTTTTCTCCTAAACTAAAACTTATTTATTCGTATAGGACCTTGGGGGGAGCATTTTGGAGATGTGAGTAGAACTGATTGAGAATCCACTCTATTTGAACAAATTTTATCCGTGTTTCCTAAAGCCCGCTGATTCTTACAAGCAGTAAATCCAGTACAAAGCTTAAGGAAAATAATTTTATTCCAGAAAAAAGTGTGACCTCAACCCCCTAACTCTTAAGATGTTAAACGTAAAGAGAATGAATGCAAGCTAGTGTTTAGAAATTTTTTGATGTGTGTTTTCCCCCCGTGTAAGAAGGGAAATTGTGTCAAGCTGACAGTAATGTCAGTAGAATACCCTTTAGTGCTGATCCTCTGTAGCAACAGTTACCATCTCCCACCCACTTAAAAGTCCAGTGGCATTTTGACCAAAACCGCTCTGATCTCCCACCTCAGTGGGCTTTTCTGGAATCAAACAAGGGCATTTTTGCGGGAAGGAAGCCCATGGTGTTCTCAATCTTCTGTGGGTTTCTTTCTAACATAAAGTTTAATTTTAGTGTTACTATTTAGGAAATAATTTTTAAGCAACATATGGACACAGCTGTGTCTGTTTGGTATAGTTTTGAACTTGAAGTGAATTACATCTTCCTTTAAAAGGGGGCAACTTTCTACTCCTTTGTTAAAGCAGAAGTCAAATAATTACAAATTGATAATAAACATGTCTAGAACTTTTTCTCCGACGTAAAAATGAAGAGATACTGTCCATGACCTCTGTTCTTATTTGGTCTTCCAGTTTTCGGAGAGAACTTTCATCTGCTCCAGAGTAGGAACTTAATGCATAAACATCGCTGAGGTTTTAACACTCTTCATTTAGTTTGATAAACAAGAAGGGAAAAAAATGAAAATGCTTCCAAAATTGAACGGCTCACTCCTTAGCCAGAAAAATTTCCTATAAGGCAATCTACTGACCATGTAACATTAAAAATGAAAGTGAATATATTAAAATACATTGTCTAGGGCAATGGATGTGGAAATTTTTGTCTGTTTTACACCTTTAAAAATTTTTTTAATGTTTATTTTTGAGACAGAAAGAGACAGAGCATGAGCAGGGGACAGGCAGAGACAGGGAGACACAGAATCCAAAGCAGGCTCCAGGCTCCGAGCTGTCAGCACGGAGCCCAACATGGGGCTCGAACTCACGAGCGGTGAGATCATGACCTGAGCCAAAGTCGGACGCTTAACCGACTGAGCCACCCAGGCACCCTGATCTATTTTCTACCTTTAAAAGATCATGGGGGCGCCTGGGTGGCGCAGTCGGTTGAGCGTCCGACTTCAGCCAGGTCACGATCTCGCGGTCCGTGGGTTCGAGCCCCGCGTCGGGCTCTGGGCTGATGGCTCGGAGCCTGGAGCCTGTTTCCGATTCTGTGTCTCCCTCTCTCTGACCCTCCCCCGTTCATGCTCTGTCTCTCTCTGTCCCAAAAATAAATAAAAAAGAAAACGTTGAAAAAAAAAAAATTAAAAAAAAAAAAA
>NC_064812.1:80379783-80394405 GCF_023721935.1 Panthera uncia
TGATAGGGGCGCCTGGGTGGCTCGGTCGGTTAAGCGTCCGACTTCGGCTCAGGTCATGATCTCACACTCCGTGAGTTCGAGCCCCGCGTCAGGCTCTGTGCTGACAGCTCAGAGCCTGGAGCCTGTTTCAGATTCTGTGTCTCCCTCTCTCTCTGCCCCTCCCCTGTTCATGCTCTGTCTCTCTCCATCTCAAAAATAAATAAACGTTAAAAAAAAATAAAAAAAATATAAAAGATCATGATATATATTGACCTTTAAATATATGGCAATGCTGTCCAAGAGACTTTCTTGCAAGGGTGGGAATGTTCTGTAATTGGTGCTGATCAATATGGTAGCCGTTAGCCACAATGGCCATTGATCACCTGAACTGTAGCTAGTCCCACTGAGGAACTAAATTTTAACTTAATGTGATTTTAATTTATTTAAAATTAAGCAGCCACCTGTGGTCAGCAGCCACAGTATTGGGGAGCCCATCTATGCAGCATAATGGAGGAACACAAGGGGTTAAAATGGCTCAAGTGTGATGAAACTATGTATGGAAGAAGCAACAAACAGGAGGTGTAAGTAGAGTGTGGGTATAGGCAGAATAAAATCAAATTAAACATTTCCTGACACTGACTACAAGTGATAATTGAAGGTGCCTTGAAGTAGGCAGACCCTGCCCTGAAGTGTAACTCAAGTACAGGTGTTTTAGCCACGCGTGGATCGATTAATAAACTAAAGGCAAAGGACAATAGATCACAAACACGTTATGCCTTACAATCTGCAAACAGAATAAGCGGGTGGGAAGAAAATCGGGAACACTTGGGGTTAAAGAAATCCCATATGGTGGATCTACGTCATCGTACATTTGTCTGAAACCTATAGAACGTGCAACGCAAGAGTGGATTTTAATATAAACTAAGGACTCCGGGCGACTGGTGTGTCAGAGTAGGTTCATGGATTGCAACAAATGCACAGCTCTATGGAGAATATTGAGAATGGGGCAAACTACATGGGAAATCCCCTGCATCTTCCTCTCAATTTTGATGTGAACCTAAGAATGCTCTAAAAAGTAAAGTCTATTAAAAAAATTCCAGAAGGGTTAAGGAGGGATCAACTCTCCAGATGTGGTGGGAGGGGATTCCAGAGAGTACAGCAAAGAAGACTGAGCCCAAGTGTAAGAGGAGGGTTCGAAGGAGTCAGGGAGACAAGAGGTGGGCTAGAAGGTCAGTAAAGACAGGTGGGCCAGGCAGTACAGGGCCTGGAATGCCTTGCTGGGACAGTTGGCCATTTCTCTTGTGGCCATTTGAAAGACATCAAGGTCAATCTTTAGAGAAATGTATATCTAACATAATGGTTGCAGATGGATTTGTAGAAAGTGACATGGTGTTTTTCATGTTAATAAAAACACTTGGCTGTCAGAACAGCTTCTTATCTCTCATTTACCAAGTTAATTTATGGCATGATACCCTTTGACAAAAGAAATCGTTCTCTAACTTTCAGTGTGTGCAATCCTCTTAAGGCCTCTCTCATTTTTTTCCCCTGTTGTCTTCCTTTTCTTACACATTCCCTTTGTTACTACTTTCTCCACTTATATGAACGGAGGCCATTTTTTTTAAACTCTCTTAGATGCAATGATAAGTAAAGTTGCATTGCTCAAGTTGGGCAATACGGACAACATCTTCTCAAAGACAGAAGCATCTGGGTGAAGGAACGGAGGGGGTCCACATTCATGGAACAGTACCATGCGGTGGACGTGAGCCTGACATTGACAGGTGGACACAGCAAGGAGATCGTCAGGAAAATATCATCCCCTGCTAGAAAAACAATCAGCAGCTTGCCCAAGGACACAGAGCTCATTAGTAGCGAAGTTGGAACTAGAACTCAGGTTAATTGGGTGGATCCCACTGTCAACTTCGGCAAAGGGTATGGCCTCCACAGTTGCTCCCTTGCAGGATGAGCGCACTAGAAGCTAGAAGTGTTGCACTCAGCTACCACAGAAGAGGGCCACAAGGACCCAGTGCTACCCAACGGCCCCCTCGGGGCCTCTGACACACGCGTGACAGAAAGCATGCACATGTGGTTTACTGACCCTCAAACAGATTTCCCTGAAAGGTGGTTGGTTTCTTATTCTGGTATAATCCGAAATGAAACAAAGAATCATCAAAATCCACAGCAACGAACGTTGGTCCTTCTCCACAGAAATCACCTGAACCGCCCTGTTTTCATACCCTTGCTGTCTCCCACTGAAGTGTAACGTGAGGCTGAGCCCACACACCCAGCACCCGGCCCTTCCCCTCGGGGCGAGGCAGCCAGCAGGGCTATTTCAAGCTGCGCTCAGACCTGGAGACGTTCATCCACCCCCACCCGGAGCACAGGCCAAGGTGCAGCCTGCAGCAAGGGCCACTGCGGTGACCACGCGCTCAGGAATGCAGACACCTGCAGGAGCAGGAACGGAGAGTAACAGTCACCTGTCCGGCCTGATCCACCCAGGTGGAAAGGGTGTGTGTGGGCATGACTGTGAGTCTGGCTTTGGCCTGCGGAACAGAAGGAAGGAAGCCGGCACCTGCAAGGTGGAATGCAGCCCGCTCCTCCCCGACAGGGCCAGCTCCTCTGACAAAGGGCTCTCTCCTCCTCTCTGGCCCTCCTCTGTCACAGCCACCGAACGTGCCCCCGGGAGGATCCCGATGTTTGTTTGAACATGGATGCCACTTTGCCTGTCTACAGCCCCGCTCTGTCGCCCCCCAGGAATCTGGGCCTCGTGGCGGCATCTTTTCTCCCCAGGAAGAACAATCAGTGACGGAAACGGCTAAGGCGAGAAAGGGGATGTGGGGCTCTTAGCCCACTGCTCGTCTCCCTCCTTCAGCGCATCGGCCACAGAGCTCTCCCATATGACCTGTACCTGGGCAAACACACACATATGCATGCATACACACACACACACACACACACACACACACTCCCACACACTGAACATACACATCTGTCGACCTTGCACAGCCCCACTGAAAACCCCCAGGGGGCCATCACTTGTGTGGAGGGGGACAGAAGGAGAGCTGGTGGGTGGCTGGATGGAGACGCCCTGCTGAGAGCAAACGGAAGAGGAGTGAGAAGGAGGGCAGCTCCACCTGCCCCCACGTCGCGGGGTCCGGGCAGGTGGAGCAGAGGCCCCTCACGGACGGGTGGTACTGGAGTCGATGGGGACTTGGCATTGACGCCAGTCCTTCGTACCCTCTGGGGAGTGGAGCCCCCCCACCTTGCTGCCCCCGGGCTACACGCAGACCCTGCGTCCCCCCAGCCCTGCTATCGATGTAACCTTTGCGTGAACTTCCGTGTGGCCCTCACTTGTCATTTTTTTCTCAGCTATTTCTTGAACAAATCATTATGCTGGTAAAATGTCAAATGCTGTTTTCCTTGGCAGATACAGAGCCTGGGGGGGAAGAAAGCGCATTCCTACAAGTCTTTTTAAACATTGCAGGGGATAATTGGGACGTTAACCCAGACGTCACCAGGCGGGGATCCTTGGTGCCGTCGCAGCCGTCCAAGATGCCCCGTCAGACAGACAGGGATGTTTCTGTCACTCAGGACAGCGGTGCCCAGTGCCTGCTTTCTTCCCTCCTTGCAACATGACTCCCCAAGGAAGCACCTACAGGGTCCATAAGGCTCTTGCCCCGCCCTTTCTACTTCAAAGACCCTTCTCTCTCTGGGAGCCCAAACTGAAAGCAGGTGTGAAAGTGTTGACTGGTGGTGAGCCCCAGCCCTGTCCTGAGTGGCCCTGCAAACCCGTGGCATTGATTCGGTGCCTGGGGCAGTGTGGGCTGTGGGGTTTGCATGTTTGTGGAAGGAATGCGGGCATTGTCCAGGCTCCTGCAGCCCCAGCGCCCTGCTCACCGCATGCCTCGCTCCCTGTGCCTCCGGGCTTCGTAAAACTCCTTGGACCTCTGTCCTTCTGAACCTGGGCTTCTCAAGGGAATTTGCACTTTCCCTGCACCCCTCAGAAGTCTCAGGGAAAACGTCTCTCACACACACACACACACACACCCCGTAGCAAATTCGAGTATGAAGTCAGCCATGGAAATTTTATTTAAAACTCTTGGGAGGAGCTGTGTCGCTGTTGGCAATAGGCACCCTGCACCCTGTAAAGAGAAGGGCCGTCTTGCCAATCTTCTGAATGTTTTCCTGGAGGGGGAGGTCCCGGCAGGTTGGGGATGAGGCCGCCGCACGCCGGCAGTTCACCCCCTTCAGCCCTGGCCGCCCAGAGGACCCTCCCCACCCCACCTCCCCATCACCACTCACAGCAGATCGGCAGCCAGCCGGCAAAGGGTTACACCCATTTTACGAGCTGTTAATGAGAGGCAGGGCATCAGACCTGACCTACCTGTGGTCACCTGTGTGGGAGGCTCAGCGGAGAACTTCACAGGAGGACCCAGGCTTCACAGGGGCCCATTAACTCCTGCCAGGGCCTGAAACACCCTTCCCAAAGACCCACAAACGCAAGTGGGAGGCTAACAAGAAACTGCCCTGAGCTGTGTGCTCAGCAAGGGGACATTTTGCTGGAGGCGCTTTATCTCTCACGGCATCTGCGCTGCGGGCAGGACTCCTTTTCTTTGTCTCTTACAGGGAACTGGACACACTCGGCCGGCAGCTGGACGGGCCTGTGGGAGCCTCCCTCTCGGAACAGGGCTTCGCTGGTCCGCCAAGAGCGCGTAGGGCGCGCTGCAAGCCGGCCTGGGAGGCCCTGCACAGCGCGCACCGGGCAGATGACAAACACCCTTGTCATTCAAGGGTGAGTGCTCCCCCCCCCCCCCAGCTAAGACGCCCGTGTAGCCGGGTGGGGATTCCAAAGCACTTCAGACGCTCTACGTTCTTCCAAAAGGGTGGATCGCAGACCGTGAACGTTTTTCTCGGCCACACGTCGTCTTGCAACAAACGCACGAGGAAGGGACTTAGCCTTGTCGCACTGAGACGCGATCACCGCAGGGGCAAGGCGCCCATCTGCTCCAGGACCGTGACAGCAATCACGCAGAAACGCCCTCCAGGACATGCAAGCCTGACGCCGCTTGCATAGACGCCGCTCCCATCACGGCCCGGTGGACCAGCAGCGTGGGCGCCCTGCGACACACACACACACGCGCGCGCACACTGAGGTCTGTCTGCGCGGCCGCCAGGCACCGCGAACAACATTAGTGTCCCCTGGACAGCCACCACGGACGCCACGCGTCCTCACCACGCCGTCCCCGAATTCAGCACTACCTGCCGTGGGACACCCCCGCCGTCCTCCACGCCCCCAACGCCGCAGCAGCACCACGTGGCTGTCAAGCCCTGTTCTGACCCCCGGTGACGCCCAGTGGCCCACAGAGCAGAGCACCACTGTGTCACGCTAACACAGTGCTGTGCGGACAGCCAGGACTCCCAGCGTGAGCCGCGGGCCAGCGCCGCATGCATCCCGGGGCTCCTGACCCTGCGACCCTGCTCCGGTTCCCCACAGAGCAGTTTGAATGACCCCCCTTGTGCCCGGCGTGCCGCGGCACCCACCTCCGAGGGACCCCACCTGTGCCACACTCACTGGACTCATAGGGTTCCGTGACCGATCAGCAAGGGCAAGTCCTGGGTCCCGCCCTCTATTCTCTCCACACCCACGACGACAGCGGGCCAGCTTCCGATGCTGCCACTCTGTGGTCCAGGGAGAGGGAAGATGCTCCCCGGGGACCCGCCGCGTCTCCATGCCCTCCACACCCTCCACACCCTCACGGGGTGCCTGTGAGAGGCCACACGGGACTCACGAGGGATGCCCGACACTACACTTCCCTTTCAGGGTTCTCCAGAGAAACAGAACCGGCAGACATTTACCTGTGGAGAGGGACCGAGGCATTTCAACAGGTTGGTTTACATCATTGTGGGGGCTAACCAATCCCAATTCTGCAGAGCAGGCCAGCAGTCCAGAGACCAGGGGAAGCGGCAATGTTGCAAGTGAGTCTGAAGGCTGTCCACAGCAGAATTCCCTTTTCCTTGGGGGACCACGTTTTTGGTTTTGTTTTGTTTTTCCTCTAAGGGTCTTCAGCTGATTGGGTGAGGCCCACCCACGTTATGGAAGGGAATCTGCTCTATTCAGAGTCTGCTCGTGTTAAATGCTAATCACATTTTTAAAATACCTTCATGGCGACGTCTAGACTGGTTTTTGACCAAATAGGTGCATACCATGGGCTTACCGCATGTAAGATTGAGCACTACAGTGTTCTAAGACCCAGAGCCTCCACCCAGGCTCTGTGGAAAAGCAGCTAAGTCCCCTGAAAGGCTGCCGGCATTGTGCTCTCTGCCCGTGCCCACGACAGGTGAGATGGCTTGAGCCCCCCTTGGGACACCCAGCGCTCTGCACCACCCTCAGCCGTCCACGAGATCACTTTGCCAGGACACAGGTAACACAGAGGACACCTGTGCTGTAAACCACCCCCCTCCCCAGCATGGCCGCGGAGATGCCACGCAGGCAACCCCGATCCCTGAGATAGAGATGGGCTCTGCTGTCCCAGAGCTCAGTGTGGCTGGTGGGCAGCGGGACGGACCTCCGGGTGGAAACCCTGTGTTGTGTATATCCTGGAGCAGCAGGCCTGTCACCCCTGGGGACCCAGCGCTTGTTCAACCTCCCCGCTCCCTGTGGGCTCGGGGACCAGCATGCTGGCACCTAGCGGGAGCAGGAGCTGGCAGGGCCATCATGTGGGTCCCCGACCCATGTGCTCAGCACCCCAACTCTCACACGGGTGTTGGTGACAGCAGCCAGGCGCCGCCTGGAATGCCCCCCGGTGTATAATCCCCTAGCCCCGGCACGGCAGGCAGGCCAGCCCCTGGACTCACAGCCAGCATGGCTAGTATAGCCCGCATTGCAACCCCGCCCCTGCGTCTCGCCCCTTCCTCAGACAGGGCCCGGGGCCAGCAGCACCACCGCCCTCACCGAGGGTATCCTGGGGACGAGTCTCAGGCCCTGCTCAGAGCTGGCGGGTTATAGCCCCATTTTACCAAAGCCCGGGTCACTTGAGTTCAAGGAGCCCCTCCTAAGGCAGGAGCCCAGGGTTCTCTCAGGCTTAGGCTGCTTCGACTCCTGGGAGCGTATTGCATGAGAGTCTCCGTAAAGAGTGCCGGCAAACTGCAAAGAGCGTCCACCCTTCAGCCAACTGTTTTTCACAGGCTACCCGAGTGGGATTTTTAAAGATGGCGAAGTCTCATCAAATGGGTAGTCTATCCCCTATCTTCGCATAAGTCAGTTAGACTGAAAACAACCCAGGGATTACTGTGTGTAGGGTCTGCAGACGCACTGTCCGTAACACTTTGTAATGAAATGCCCCCACCTTGGGTGGAAGTGCCCCCCCGCCCCCAGCACCTTTTCCCTGCACAGGCGCAGGGGCACGTAGCACCCGTCACCTGTCTGCCACGGACCCTCCTGGGCACCGCATCCAGCTGGCCAGCTCATCGCCCCTCTCCTCCCAATAACCCTACATTTTACAGAACCGGAGACGGGCCCCAGATTTAGTGTGCTTTTCTCGTTTGCATTTTGGCGTCATAATCTTTCATTTTTCAGCCTGTTTATGTCACCCATCCCCTAGGACATCAAGGGCCCGCGGGGCAAGGGCGGAGGAGGGTGGGGCTTAAGATGGTTCAGCAGGAATGCAGGGAAAGAAAGCCAAATGCAGCTCATAATCAACTTCTGGCAATTACCACAGGACTTTGCAGTAGGCCAATGGACTTGAAGGCAGCAAACACATCCCACACTTCTAGAGCGGCTCTAGAACTCCACCCCGGGGCCCCGCTGACATCATAAATCAGGGAACTCACCGGGCCTGAAGCTTCCAGTGAAGAGCTAATAATCCACACTTTGGTTTAAAATGGAAAATGAGAACAAAGTCAGAGAGGCTCAAATCACAGCATGCATCTCATTGAGTGAAGGTGGTAAACACCCCAGTCATGATTCTAAGCCACCAGGCCAAGGGAGGAGGAAGAAGCCGGGCCTCTGATTGAGGTGGGGGCGGGCAGGCGGGGGGGGGGGGGGGGAGGTTTCCATGTCCCTTATCTAGGTTTTGCCCTGGCAGCAAGGTCAGCACGGGGCAACTTTCAGATAACCAAGGGGAATTCAGAGGCCAAGGATGCTTCTCTGCCTCATGTTCAGGGCTCCGGAAGGAGGGTGCCTGTCAGGTCACCCGCTACCCCATCCACGAAAAATGAAATCACACTGAAAATGTAGTGAGATGCGACGAGGTAAAAGGAAGGACGGCTACGGGCGGTTAGTTTTCCCCTTTGTAGTTACCACGTGGCAGAAATGAGAGCCAGAAATTCCCAGATGGCCCTACAGTGAATCGAGGGAAGTAGCAGATTGGAAAGCTAGGAGAGGGATTAAGGTAGGGACCATGTGGCCGTGCCAGACATGTGCACACAGATAGAATCGATGCATGGTGTCTTTAGAATACGGGCTGCTTCCGCCAGTGGGTCTGTCTCTACAGGCTCCGTTTGAGCCCCCAGTGCCTCCAGCTCACGGCCTCCAATACTTAGAACATGACTAGATGCTCAGTAAATATTTCCAGTGAAGGCAATTTTTATTCATTAGTAAAACAATTCAATTTATTCCTATGCCCACTGAAAATATAAATATATTCCAATTAAGCAAAACATATCAGTTTCAAAGGCCACCGAACTATTAGCTGCCTTAGACCATGTCGCATTCTGGCTCTGGCATGAATTAAAGGTTGTTATCATCAATAGGACTTTTAAAAATGTAGTTCTAAACTACATTTTTGAGAGAGAGCGAGAGCGAGAGTAAGAGAGAGAGAAACCACAAGTGGGGACGGGGCAAAGAGAGGGAGACACGGTATCTGAAGCAGCCTCCAGGTTCAGAGACGTCAGCACAGAGCCTGACCCAGGGCTTGAACCCACAAACCATGAGATCATGACCTGGGCCGAAGCATAACCATTTAAAAACGGTTACCTGTAATTAAAGGCCTCTTCAACACAGTCAGTTGTAATCCCCCTGCCCCGCACGGCAATCCAAATGTTCAGGCGTTCACTCTGAGTGGAGCATGAAAGTCCTGAGCACAGCGGTACTGCGGTCCCCTCCCAGGTATCCTGCGTTCCGCCAATTCTGTTTGCCCCCCCCCTTCCCTGCTTCTCCACGACCTGTTCTCAGCCTGTCCTCACACACTCGAGTGCCGGCCAAATCTCGCTGCCCGCGCGTGAGCTCCGTCTGGTCCCAATGCCCACCCTGCACCCCAAACCGTGAGGCTCCTATCTGTATCTGAACCCACTGCCTTTCAATGACCGTATTCACGTTCTAGTGCCGTCAGAACAAAGTATCACCATCTCGGGGTTGAAAACGGCACACGGGTTTAATCTCACGGTTCTGGAGCGTCCCCGGGCTGCAATCCCGGTGGACAGAATAATGGCCACCAAGGACGTCCACATCCCGGTTCTCAGAACCCGTGAATATGTGATCTTACCTGGCAACGGGGACTATTGTTTAATGCTTTATTTATTTTGGAGACAGAGAGTGCCATTGGGGGAGGGGCGGAGAGAAAAGGGGACACAGAATTGATGCAGGCCCTGTGGTGCCAGCAGTGAGCCAGATGAAGGGCTTGATCTCGGGAACCTTTCTCAGGAACCGTGAGATCATGACCTGAGCCAAAGTTGGACACTCAACCCACTGAGCCCCCCGGGTGCCCTGGCAAAGGGGTCTTTTAAGATGTGATTAAGACTAAGTCTCTTGAGCTAGAGAGGTTTTTCTGGGTTATCCTGATGAGCCCGATCTAATCACATCTTTAAAAGCAGAGAGCCTTTCCCAGCTGCAGTGAGAGCCCAAGATGGGAAAGGAGAGAGAGGGGGTGGGAGGAATTTGAGGCATGAAGGGACTCAACTCACCACTGCTGGCTTTGGAGGTGGGGGAAGGGGCCAGGAGCCAAGGAATGCCCTGTTCTCTAGAAACCAGGAATGACAGGAAATGGATTCTCCCCTGGAGCCTCCAGAAGCAGCAGCCTTGCCAACAGCTGGATTTTAGCCCTGGGACACTCCAGAACCCGGAGATTAAACCCGTGTGCTGTTTGCAACCCGGAGACGGTGATACTTTGTTTCGTTGTGCTCTGACCCGTCTTCCCAGGCCGCTTCCACCTCTGATTTGTGGCAGGGATGGTGCAAGGCTTCAAGGTGCTAACGATGCTTCTTAAATGATGTTTAATGATGTTTCTTAAATGTGGTAGGAGCCGGTGAGTCGGTAGGAGCATGGAAGATGCTTGGAAGGATCGATGGACAGAAGCCATTTTTATTAAACACTTACTATGCTTTTTTTAAAATTATTTTAATGTTTATTTATTTTTGAGACAGAGAGAGACAGAGCATGAACGGGGGAGGGTCAGAGAGAGAGGGAGACACAGAATCTGAAACAGGCTCCAGGCTCTGAGCCATCAGCACAGAGCCCGACACGGGGTTCGAACCCACAGACCGCGAGATCATGACCTGAGCCGAAGTCAGACGCTTAACCGACTGAGCCACCCAGGTGCCCCAACACCTACTATGCTTTGACCGCTATATCTTTGACTGCTTTGACTATATCTTTGACCGCTCTCGCGTCCGTTATCCCATTTATTTGTGGAAATAGGTCTTATCCTCTATTTTTGCCGGTGAGGAAGTTCAAGTTCAAGAGTTTCGAGTTGATGGGGGTACGCAGCTTTCTCCTGACGGGGTGGAGCACGAACCTGAATTCACATGGGCGGGCCCTCTTCATAACTGCACAGTTCATTTTCTTTTCTTACCCTCGACCATCAGAAATCAATAAAAAAAAAAAAAAAAAAAAAAAAATCTCAGGTTTTCTGTACTGGAGTCCGGGATGCAGAAGGTGGAAGGGAGCTGATGGGCACTGCAATGCTAACTTACCCTAGAGACAAAGAAATGGAAACCTCCTTACTAAGCATGGCCACGGATTATCGATCATAGTTGTTGCTGATGTGGTGGGAAAATAAAATGTCTTATTACCATTACCTCACGTTTACTGAGGAGTATGATGCTTCAGTACCTCTGTTTCACAATTTATACATATCATCCCGTTTAGTTTCCTAAAACCCAGCAACATAGAATCTGTCCTCATCCTATTTTGGAAAGAAGAAATTGAGGTATAAGGAGGGTAAGCAACCAGCCCACATTCACACAAAATGTCAGCACCCGATCTAGGAACCCAACTCAGATCTGTTCGGGTCCTGTAGCCAACGCTTTTTACAAGCCTGTCGTACCTCGCGCTTCCCGAGCTATCAAAAAATCCGAACACATATTGTATTTTACCAAAACAAATCCGCGATGTGAAAAGCATAATGAGTTCTCTTAAGATAGTTATATATTTTCTCGTAGACTAGCGAAATGATTTTTACCAAGAAAGAAAATTCTTTATGAAATGGTTTCCAAATACTTTATATTGTCACATCATAAGAATTTCAATCATTCTTCGTGTTCTTTTTTTCCTTTCAATGGCTTTGCCGCATACGGATGTCCTTCACTGGTGACACCAATCTCCTCCTTTTGGAGCCGGTATAAAAATAATCAATATTTACATACTCCAAACCATTAAAAAAGAATCCTGGCCCTGGGGGTGAACAATGAAAAGGTGCCAAGCCGGAAAAGCCCAGGGGAAAAGCCCAGGGTGTGCCTGGCTCTGGACCAATTATCTTTGTATCAGCAGCTATTCACACATTGAAAGAGGAAAAGGGCTTGAGGGAAATTTCACGGAAAGAAAATCGTTCGGTATCCACTGTTTTCCAAGCAGAGGGGAGAAGGTGACAGAGGAGAGAGCTGGTGGGGGGGGGGGTCACAGAGGACAGAGTTCTGTTCAGACAGCATGTGTGGACAATTCTGGACCACACAGAGTGCCCTTTGGCTCTAGACCTCCCCGGAGTCTGAGCAGGGGGGAAGCAATATCACATCTTCTGGGCTGCAAATCCCCATCCGCAGATGCAGGTTCTGCTGCAAACGCAGGAGTGTCCTCAGCTGCTCCCCCTCAGAGCGCGGCCTTGGGATATTTCAGGCAAAGAGAGATAACTTTTGCTCTTGTATATTTCTTGCCCTCCAGCCTGGATCCCACTAGAAGTAAGCTGATAGCTCTGAACTCCTCTTAACTGACATTCTTCTCTGCACCCTATTATGTCACTTCAGAGCGACCATCCAAAAAAAAAAACAAAACAAAACAAAACCAAACCAAAAACCCTACCGGATGTGCCCCTGAGAATTAAGATCTATAGACCAACAGAAAACACAATGGCAATGCGTGACAATGGCAATGACAATTGTCTTGAAAGCAATGTGTTCTAGGACAAAAGGCACACGCCATCAACCAGTGCAGGAATCTGGAATGTAGACCCTCGGCTTATTCTCTGCCTACCTGGGTCCTTCATGCACCTGCTGACTTGAAGCCACAGGTCTCTTCAGCAACCTTCGAGGATACTGTGAGGCTGTTCTGCCTCCCCGAAACCACCATTCTCATCCCGGGACCTTACTGAGACCTCTTGTTTGCAGGGGACCTTATCTGTCCCGAGCCCCAGCCCTGCCTTTCACCGGGACCTTACCAGTTTCTACCTCACTCCTTTTCCCGTCCCTGCCACAGGATGGTAGGGTCTCAGAGGGAATTAGGAGTAAAACCATGCACCTAGTCTGCCATTTAAATTTTTTTTATGGTTTTATTTTATTTTATTTTTGAGAGAGAGACACAGTGAGAGCAGGGGAGGGGCAGAGAGAGACGGAGACAGAATCCAAAGCAGGCTTCAGGCTCTGAGCTGTCAGCACAGAGCCTGACGTGGGGCTTGAACTCACAGACCACGAGATCATGACTGGACGTGAAGTCAGATGCCCAACCGACTGAGCCACCCAGCGCCCCCCCTGGTCTGACATTTTAAACCATATTCCTTTGCCTTTAGATTCTAGCCCTGGTTTTATAAATCCCATTACCTCAAGCAGTGAAGTTTGTTTACTACATAAAGAAATCAAGCTAGATGTAGCTCTCTCATAACTGAAGAAGGAGAAAGGAAAAGTAATTTCCAGGGTCAAAGTATTCATATTAACTTTTACCTTATCTTCTGACTCTCCAGTTAAATTTCATTAGGGCACAGTTAACATCAGTGAAGTACTAACCACACATGTTCAGTTTGTATTAGTTCCAACTAGTATATCTTATCTTTTCATTAAGTAAATCTGAGGTTATTTCGTGGGCAAACATCTCTGAATTCCCTCTGATTAGGCATTAACATTTCAGACAAATAGAATGTTTATATATTTTTAAACACATATGCTATTTTATATATTAATATAAATATTCCATTATGTATGTATAGTTTGGAAATGTGATTATTAAGTCAAGCAAAACAATCTAATAATATGAAAGTTATTGTATGCTGTCCCATTAATGTAAGGTATTTAAAAACTATAAATGCAAGTTTGGACTTCAATATTGTCTATTACAGGATCTTGAGATCAATAGTGCAGAGTGGGCTTTTGGAAAAGAAGACAGTTACTTGTATTAACATGACTATACTGAATGTGTCTGCAATCCATTATCAGTTATCACGTAACAACATTTCTTGCTAGAATAGTAATTCAAGTCATATCAATAACTATCCAATGTTGAGTATCACACTGTGCTTTGCATCCAATCAGGAGGATGCTATTATCTTACCCATTTTGCAGATAAGAACACAGAGGCCGGGATGGGGCTACGAGATGGTTTCAAGTTCCAAAGTGAATGAAGAGGGAAGCCTGCTTCTTAACGTTGGGCAGCTGAAATGCTGAGCACTGCAAGAGGGACTTGCAGCCCCGTGGGCCCAGAGAAAAGCTACGGTAACCGACTAGGCACACAGAGAGCAGGAGTTGTTCTTACTCCAGCTTTGCGATTCCGCCTGTTCTCCTGACTTGCTGAGAGCCTTTTGGAAGGGGGCCACCAGGCCTCGGCTTTTAAGCTTCGAGCCACATGCGCGGGGCTCGGTCTACCGGTTTCTTCTGCGAGGGCGGAACACTGTGCTGAAATGCGCACCAGTTCAATCTGGGCTCATCCCGGGTCAGTTACAACTTTCTTACTAGGTCCCTGAGTCATTAATAACTGCATGCCAAACACTAAAAGATATTTTGGAAAGGGATTGTTGGGAGCAAGGCACTATTTCCTGAAACAAATACTTTATAATCAGCAATGGCAAAAATAAACAAACAAAAAAATGTGGGTTTCTGCTTGAGACATTCTGTCAAGATAACATGGACTCACGCAGAGCCGAGGGTAGTCCGTCCACAGCGCCAAGATCAAGGTGGCCGCTTTCTAACGGCTGCCCTCCCTCCAAACATTCCTCCTGTGTGCCTTCAGGAAGGTTAATCCTGTGAAACCCTTGAATGCCAAGTGTGTACTTTTGGAAAAAAAAAAAAAAAATTCCTGAAAAGGAAACCTAGATTTAACAGAACAAAATTTGTTTACTGACACTACTTTAGGACCTCCCTATACGTTTGCAAACACTTGGCTTAGGGCAAAATTTGGGTTAATGCCATTGATGCAAAGTTATGACTTTGAGAAATTACATAGTAGCATAGAACAGTCCACAGAATAAGCTGAAAATGAAAACTAATATATATATTATAAATTATATATATTTT